>NW_027273112.1:0-183362 GCF_040938485.1 Diadema antillarum
ATTCCTGGTATTTGTTCTGTCGATTTCGTCGATTTTGTTACTCGTTACAAATCTGTGCAAGGTTGGACAAAATGACAAAAGTCCGTTATTGGGTAAATCGTATATTACTTTGAAAACTGGTTTGAAACCGTTTTCAACGTAAAACCGTCAAATTTTCGTGCAAGGTAAACGAAATAATTATTTTTCAAATAAGAGTGTGTTATGAATTGAAATGAATGATAAATGGCCAATATAAGATGCTTGATAGTCTATTGCAGTTTGCCACAAGTACCAAAGTACTTGAAAGTAATAGAACGAATGAAAGGCCTTTGGCAGTAACGACGCAAAATAAAGAAACATCGGAGAAAGAAATCCGTACTGGGTGAATCGTACATGGCATTGAAATCGGGCTTAAACCCGTTCCCAATGTGTAAAACCGCTAAATGTTCGTGCAAGGTGTACTAAATAGTTGGTTATCAAGAAAGAGAACGCTATGAATTCAAGTGAATAACAAGTGACAGCTGTACATTACATTGAAAACGGGCTTGAACCCGTTCCCAACGTGTAAAACCGTTAAAATTTCGTGCAAGGTACTAAAATAATTGATTATCAAGAAAGAGAACGCTATGAATTCGTGAATAACAAATTACCAATTTTAGATGCTTGATAATCTAATTACTTGCAGTTTGCCACAAATACCAAAGAATTTGAAAGTAATAGAGCGAATGAAATGCCCTTTTTCTTCTCTATCTTTGATTCCGTGTCCTGCGGTTTTTGTCCTTTGTGTCTTTGCCAATGACGCAATGTATATTAAATTATGTGTAACAACATATGTAACACAGCACGAATTTTGTGAATTAGGTGCAAAGCTCTTTCTTCTTTGTTGAGAGGAAACAAATCATTGAATTCGGACTTTCTTTTTCATTTCTTATGACGCATTCACAAGTTTTAAAGAAACTGCGTGAATACAAGAAAATAGTGATTCTATAGAATGACTTTACAAATTAAGATCAAAGTAGACAATTTGGTTCACGATCATGTTTTAAAACAAAATTATTCTGTGTAATGATTCTCGAACGGTGATGAGATCGAACTAGCCCATAATGAAAATTTCACTAAATTTCCAGTAAATTGGGTATTTGGTAGCAACGACGCTAAGTAGAGAAACATCGGTATATTCGATCTGGTATGTAAGGAGAGAAAATTCCTTGTATTTGTTTTGTCGATTTCGTCGATTTTGTTACTTGCTAGAAATCTGTGCAAGGTTCGACAAAACAAAAATAAGTTATTAGGTAAATCGTACATTACGTTGAAATAGGTTTGAAACCATTTCCAACGTAAAAGCGTCAATTTTTCGTGCAACGTAAACGAAATAATTAATTTTCAAGAAAGACTGCGCTGTGAATTCAAGTAAATGATAAATGACCAATGTAAGATGCATGATAGTCTATTGCCGTTTGCCACAAGTACTAAAGTATTTGAAAGTAATAGAACGAATGAAATGCCTTTTTTCTTCTCTATCCTTTAATTGCGTGTCCTATGGTTTCTTATCTTTGCGTCATTACAACCAATAACGCAATGTATAGTAAATTATATGTAACAATGTTTTCACACACCGTGAATTATGTGAATCTGGTAGAAAAGCTCTTTCTTCTTCTTGAAAGGAAACATATCATTAAAAATGTAAATTTTGTTTTCATTTCTTATGACGCAAATCAGAAGTTTAAAAGAAACTGCATGAATACAAGAAAATAGTGATTCTATAGCATGACAAATAGAGGTCAGACAATTTGGTTCACGATCATGGTTTCAAAGTCTGTGTAATGAGTGTCGGCATTATAACGGTGCTGAAATCGAATTAGCACAATTTTCGAATTTCATTGAATTTACGGTAAATTGGGTATTTGGCAGTAACATCGGAGAAACATCGGAGAGAAACGTAGAGAAACATCGGAGAAAGAAATCCGTTACTGGGTGAATCGTACATGACATTGAAATCGGGCTTGAACCTGTTCCCAATGGTATAAAACCGTTAAATTTTCGTGCAAGGTGCACTAGATAATTGGTTATCAAGAAAGAGAACGCTATGAATTCAAGAGAATGACAAATGAACAATTGTACATTACATTGAAAACGGGCTTGAACCCATTCCCAACGTGTAAAACCGTTAAGATTTCGGGCAAGGTATACGAAAAAATTGATTATCAAAAAAGGGAACTTTATGAATTCGTGAATGACAAATGACCAATTTTAGATGCTTGATAGTCTAATTACTTGCAGTTTGCCACAAGTACCAAAGAATTTCAAAGTAATAGAGCGAATGAAATGCCCTTTTTCTTCTGTATCTTTACTTACTTAAAATGACGCAATGTATAGTGAATTATATGTAACGACATATGTAACAAAGCGCGAATTTTGTGAATTTATTACAAAGCTCTTTGTTGAAAGGAAACAAATCTTGAATTTCGTTTTAATTTCTTATGACGCAATTCACAAGTTTAAATGAAACTGTGTAAATACAAGAAAATAGTGATTCTATAGCATGACTTTACAAATTAAGATCAAAGTAGACAATTTGGTTCACAATCATGTTTTAAAACGAAATGAGTCCGTGTAATGACTCTCGGTGTTATAACGGAAGATGAAATCGAATTAGCCCATAATGAAAGTTTCACGGAATTTCCAGTAAATTGGGTATTTGGTAGTAACGACGCAAAGTAGAGAAACATCGAATAAGTATATTCGATCTGGTATGCAAGGAGAGAAAATTCCTGGTATTTGTTCTGTCGATTTCGTCGATTTTGTTACTCGTTACAAATCTGTGCAAGGTTCGACAAAATTACAAAAATCCGTTATTGAGTAAATCGTACATTACTTTGAAAACGGGTTTGAAACCGTTTTCAACGTAAAACCGTCAAATTTTCGTGCAAGTAAACGAAATAATTATTTTTCAAATAAGAGTGTGTTATGAATTGTAGTTTGCCACAAGAACCAAAGTATTTGAAAGTAATAGAACGTGATAGTAATAGAAAGAAGAAAGTAATAGTAATAGAAAGGCCTTTTTTTCTTCTCTATCCTTTAATTGCGTGTCGTAGGGTGTCTTCTCTTTGCGTCATTACTACCAATGAGGTAAAATAAAGTAAATTATATGTAGCAATGTTTTCATTCACCACGAATTTCATCTGGTAGAGAGCTCTTCCCTCTCTGTTGAAAGGAAACAAATCATTGAATTGGGAATTTCGTTTTCATTTCTTATGACGCAATTCACAAGTTTAAAAGAAACTGCGTGAATACAAGAAAATAGTGATTCTATAGCATAACTTTACAAATTAAGATCAAAGTAGATAATTTGGTTCACAATCATGTTTTAAAACGAAATGAGTCTGTGTAATGACTCTCGGTGTTAAATGACTCTCGGTGTTATAACGGTGATGAAATCGAATTAGCTCATAATGAAAGTTTCACTTAATTTCAAGTAAATTTGGTATTTGGTAGCAAACGACGCAAAGTAGAGAAACATCGGGCAAGTATATTCCATGTGTTATACAAGGAGAGAAAATTCCTTGTATTTGTTCTGTTGATTTCGTCGATTTTGTTACTCGCTAGAAATCTGTGCAAGGTTAGACAAAATCCGTTATTGGGTAAATCGTACATTACATTGAAAACGGGTTCGAAGCCGTTTCCAACGTAAAACCGTCAAATTTTCGTGCAAGGTAAGAGAAATAATCAATTTTCAAAAAAGAGTGTGTTAGGAATTCAGGTGAATGATAGATGACCAATATCAGATGCTTGATAGTCTATTGTAGTTTGCCACAAGTACCAAAGTATTTGAAAGTAATAGAACGAATGAAAGGCCTTTTTTCTTCTCTATCCTTTAATTGCGTGTCGTAGGGTTTCTTATCTTTGCGTCATTACTACCAATGACATAAAATATAGCAAATTATATGTAGCAATGTTTTCATTCACCGCGAATTTTGTAAATCTGGAAGAGAGCTCTTCCCTCTTTGTAGAAAGGAAACAAATCATTGAATTGGGAATTTCGTTTTCCTTTCTAATGACGCAATTCACAAGTTTAAAAGAAATACAAGAAAATGCTATAGCATGACTTTACAAATTAAGATCAAAGTAGACAATTTGGTTCACAATCATGTTTTAAAACGAAATGAGTCTGTGTAATGACTCTCGGTGTTATAACGGTGATGAAATCGAATTAGCCCATAATGAAAGTTTCACGGAATTTCCAGTAAATTGGGTATTTGATAGTAACGACGCAAAGTAGAGAAACATCGGGCAAGTATATTCGATCTGGCATGCAAGGAGAGAAAATTCCTGGTATTTGTTCTGTCGATTTCGTCGATTTTGTTACTCGTTACAAATCTGTGCAAGGTTCGTCAAATGCCTTCCGAAGATCTATGAATTCAACTCCAGAAATTTGATTATCTATATTCAAAGACCACTGATTCACAAGTTTTGCAAGAGCAGTTGATGTGGAATGAAATGGTCTGAAACCAGATTGATTAGGGTGTAGTAAATCATTCGCATTCATTAATTCGCTCAGTTGTTGATGTACGGTCCTTTCGATAATTTTACTCACTGTTGGTAAGATTGAGATGGGGCGATAGTTATTCAACGAAAAAATATCTCCTGCTTTAAATATTGGTACTACAAGAGCCTTTCTCCGTTCATGTGGAACAACTCCCGTAGACAGGGATTTGTTAATAATATCGCAAAGAGATTCTGCAATAACATTCTTTGTCATCTTTAAAAGTTTGTAGCCGATGTGACCTTCTCCGGTTGCTTTATCTATGCCAAGAAGCTCGAACTGTCTAAATACAAAATCTCTCGTTATCATACTTAATTTAAATTGAGAATGAGAAGGAACAAAGCCTTTGTCCTCATCTAATATCATTTGAGAAGTATTTCTCTGCAGATCTTTTGTAATTTTAGTAGCATTAGATATGAAAAAATTGTTGAATGTTTCAGCAATACTTGCGTTGTCCGATACTTCTGCATCATCAACCTTTATGGTATTGGGAGAAATGGGTGATGATTTAGGCGTAAATTCCCTCAAGCTCTTCCACATTTTTTTACTGCTGTTACGATTTTGTAAAATTTGGTCAGTGTTATACTGTTTTTTTCTTATTCTCATGAGATGAGTAACTTTGTTTTTTAGATATTTATAGGTATTCCAAAGATCATTGCTGTTGTTAGTTTTAGGAGCTTTGAGAACTTTATCACGTTCCGTCATGAGCTTAACAACCTCATCAGATATCCATGGACATGCATGTTTTCTTATCCGCTTTTTGCGCAAAAAGGTATATGCTTGTTGACAACATTATTGAAAAGAGTCAACCACATATCCCACGTATCATCAACGTCGTCTATATCTTTTATGACCTGCCACGGAGCACTTCTCAAATCACTATAAAATTCCTCCTCATTAAGATTTATTAATGAGCGAAATTACGCACATTCAGATTTTTGATGGATCTTTGCACTGAATTCCCGAATAGCATATACCAAATAATGATCACTGATGCTAGTCTCAAATATTCCCCATTCACTGTAAAGTTCTTTGATACAAATATCAAATCAATTAAAGTAAAAGCAGTAAAAGTAGAAGCAGTATTTGTAACTGACTTGGTCCGTACATATTTGTATAAAACATAACTTTTTCGGCATTCACATCATGTTGGTGTGGCATATAATTACAATTGAAATCGCCTAATATAATACTGTACAACTCATATGTTCCGAGAGAGCAGAGTCCAAAGTCCTCTCTAATTCGTCAAAGAAATCAGCGTGAGAATTCGGAGGTCTGTAAAATTCCCCTACAAGGATGGAAGGCTTATTTGGATAATTCAATTCAAACCAAAGGCATTCTAAAATAGATGAATTCAAATCGTCTCTTATTTTATAGTTGAATCTTTTGGAAATATATACAGCCACACCGCCACCATGTCTTGTACGGTCTCTATCTAACAAACCAGTTAAAGCAAGTTGAGACCAGTTGAAACCAGATGAAACCAGTTAAAACCAGTTGAAACTAGTACAACCAGTTGAGACCAGGTAAAACCATTTGAAACCAGAAAAAAAACAGTTAAGACCAGTCGAGAACAGTTGAGGCCAGTTGAAACCAGTTGAGACCAGTTAAAACCAGTTGACACCAGTTGAACCCAATTAAAACCAGTTGAGTCCAGATGAAACCAATTGAAACCAGTTGAGACCCTTTCAAATTAGTTAAAACCAGATGAAACCAGTAAAAACCAGTTGAAACTAGTACAACCAGTTGAGATCAGTTAAAACCATTTGAAACCCGGAAAAAAAGCAGTTAAGACCAGTTGAGACCAGTTCAAACCAGTTAAAACCAGTTGAGGCCAGCTGCGACCAGTTCAAACCAGTTGAGGCCAGCTGAGAGCAGTTGAAACCAGTTCAAACCAGTTGAGGCCAGCTGAAACCAGTTAAAATCAGTTGAGACCAATTCAAAAGTTGAGACCAGTTGAAACCAATTAAAACCAGTTGAGAGCAGTTCAAACCAGTTGAAACCAGATGAAACGAGTTCAAACCAGTTGACACCAGTTAAAAAAAGTTGAGACCAGTTTAAACCAGTTGATATCAGATGAAACCAGTTCAAACTAGTTGAGACCAGTTCAAACCAGTTGAAATCAGTTGAACCCAATTAAAACCTGTTGAGACCAGATCAAACCCGTTCAAACCGGATGAACCCAATTAAAATCAGTTGAGACCAGTTCAAACCAGTTAAAACAAGTTGAGACTAGTTGAAACCAGATGAAACCAGTTAAAACCAGTTGAGAGCAGGTCAAACCAGTTGAAACCAGATGAAACCAGTTCAAACCAGTTGAAACCAGTTAAAACAAGTTGAGACCAGTTGAAGCCAGATGAAACCAGTTAAAACCAGTTGAGAGCAGTTCAAACCAGTTGAAACCAGATGAAACGAGTTCAAACCAGTTTAAACCAGTTAAAAAAAGTTGAGACCAGTTCAAACCAGTTGAAATCAGATGAAACCAATTGAAACTAGTTGACACCAGTTCAAACCAGTTGAAATCAGTTGAAACCAGTTTAAACCAGTTAAAAAAGTTGAGACCAGTTAAAACCAGTTGACACCAGTTGAACCCAAGTAAAACCAGTTGAGTCAAGATGAAACCAAATGAAACCAGTTGAGACCCTTTCAAATTAGTTTAAAACCAGATGAAACCAGTAAAAACCAGTTGAAACTAGTACAACCAGTTGAGATCAGTTAAAACCATTTGAAACCCGGAAAAAAAAGCAGTTAAGACCAGTTGAGACCAGTTCAAACCAATTAAAACCAGTTGAGACCAGTTGAACCCAGTTCAAACCAGTTGAGGCCAGCTGCGACCAGTTGAAACCAGTTGAAACCAGTTGAGGCCAGCTGAAACCAGTCCAAATCAGTTGAGACCAGTTGAAACCAGTTAAAACCAGTTGAGACCAATTCAAAACAGTTGAGACCAGTTGAAACCAGTTAAAACCAGTTGAGAGCAGTTCAAACCAGTTGAAACAAGATGAAACGAGTTCAAACCAGTTGAAACCAGTTAAAAAAAGTTGAGACCAGTTTAAACAAGTTGATATCAGATGAAACCAGTTCAAACTAGTTGAGACCAGTTCAAACCAGTTGAAATCAGTTGAACCCAATTAAAATCAGTTGAGACCAGTTCAAACCAGTTAAAACAAGTTGAGACCAGTTGAAACCAGATGAAACCAGTTAAAACCAGTTGAGAGCAGTTCAAACCAGTTGAAACCAGATGAAACCAGTTCAAACCAGTTTAAACTAGTTAAAAAAAGTTGAGACCAGTTCAAACCAGTTGAAATCAGATGAAACCAATTGAAACTAGTT
This sequence comes from Diadema antillarum, assembly GCF_040938485.1. Classification (NCBI taxonomy): domain Eukaryota; kingdom Metazoa; phylum Echinodermata; class Echinoidea; order Diadematoida; family Diadematidae; genus Diadema; species Diadema antillarum. The sequence continues at coordinate 7,853 of NW_027273112.1, forward strand.
GAGACCAGATCAAACCCGATCAAACCGGATGAACCCAATTAAAATCAGTTGAGACCAGTTCAAACCAGTTAAAACAAGTTGAGACCAGTTGAAACCAGATGATACCAGTTAAAACCAGTTGAGAGCAGTTCAAACCAGTTGAAACCAGATGAAACGAGTTCAAACCAGTTTAAACCAGTTAAAAAAAGTTGAGACCAGTTCAAACCAGTTGAAATCAGATGAAACCAATTGAAACTAGTTGAGACCAGTTCAAACCAGTTGAAATCAGTTGAACCCAGTTAAAACCAGTTGAGACTAGTTCAAACAAGTTAAAGCAAGTTGAGACCAGTTGAAACCAGATGAAACCAGGTAAAAACAGGTGAAACTAGTACAGCCAGTTGAGACCAGGTAAAACCATTTGAAACCAGAAAAAAAACAGTTAAGACCAGTCGAGAACAGTTGAGGCCAGTTGAAACCAGTTGAGACCAATTAAAACCAGTTGACACCAGTTGAACCCAATTAAAACCAGTTGAGTCCAGATGAAACCAATTAAAACCAGTTGAGACCCTTTCAAATTAGTTAAAACCAGATGAAACCAGTAAAAACCAGTTGAAACTAGTACAGCCAGTTAAGACCAGGTAAAACCATTTGAAACCAGAAAAAAAAAACAGTTAAGACCAGTCGAGAACAGTGTAGGCCAGTTGAAACCAATTGAGACCAGTTAAAACCAGTTGACACCAGTTGAACCCAATTAAAACCAGTTGAGTCCAGATGAAACCAGTTGAAACCAGTTGAGACCATTTCAAATTAGTTGAAACCAGATGAAACCAGTTAAAACCAGTTGAGAGCAGTTCAAACCAGTTGAAACCAGATGAAACCAGTTCAAACCAGTTTAAACCAGTTAAAAAAAGTTGAGACCAGTTCAAACCAGTTGAAATCAGATGAAACCAATTGAAACTAGTTGAGACCCGTTCAAACCAGTTGAAATCAGTTGAACCCAGTTAAAACCAGTTGAGACCAGTTCAAACCAGTTAAAGCAAGTTGAGACCAGTTGAATCCAGATGAAACCAATTAAAAGTAGTTGAGATCAGATGAAACCAGTTAAACCCAGTTGAGACCATTTCAAATTATTTGAAACCAGATGAAACCAGTTAAAACCAGTTGAAACTAGTACAACCAGTTGAGACCAGTTAAAACCAGTTGACACCTGTTGAACCCAAGTAAAACCAGTTGAGTCAAGATGAAACCAATTGAAACCAGTTGAGACCCTTTCAAATTAGTTAAAACCAGATGAAACCAGTAAAAACCAGTTGAAACTAGTACAACCAGTTGAGATCAGTTAAAACCATTTGAAACCCGGGAAAAAAAAGCAGTTAAGACCAGTTGAGACCAGTTCAAACCAGTTAAAACCAGTTGAGACCAGTTGAACCCAGTTGAAACCAGTTGAGGCCAGCTGCGACCAGTTGAAACCAGTTGAAACCAGTTGAGGCCAGCTGAAACCAGTCCAAATCAGTTGAGACCAGTTGAAACCAGTTAAAACCAGTTGAGACCAATTCAAAACAGTTGAGACCAGTTGAAACCAGTTAAAACCAGTTGAGAGCAGTTCAAACCAGTTGAAACCAGATGAAACGAGTTCAAACCAGTTGAAACCAGTTAAAAAAAAGTTGAGACCAGTTTAAACCAGTTGATATGAGATGAAACCAGTTCAAACTAGTTGAGACCAGTTCAAACCAGTTGAAATCAGTTGAACCCAATTAAAACCTGTTGAGACCAGATCAAACCCGATCAAACCGGATGAACCCAATTAAAATCAGTTGAGACCAGTTCAAACCAGTAAAAACAAGTTGAGACCAGTTGAAACCAGATGAAACCAGTTAAAACCAGTTGAGAGCAGTTCAAACCAGTTGAAACCAGATGAAACCAGTTCAAACGAGTTTAAACTAGTTAAAAAAAGTTGAGACCAGTTCAAACCAGTTGAAATCAGATGAAACCAATTGAAACTAATTGAGACCAGTTAAAACCAGTTGAAATCAGTTGAACCCAGTTAAAACCAGTTGAGACCAGTTCAAACCAGTTAAAGCAAGTTGAGACCAGTTGAAACCAGATGAAACCAGTTAAAACCAGTTGAAACTAGTACAACCAGTTGAGACCAGGTAAAACCATTTGAAACCAGAAAAAAAAAACAGTTAAGACCAGTCGAGAACAGTTGAGGCCAGTTGAAACCAGTTGAGACCAGTTAAAACCAGTTGACACCAGTTGAACCCAATTAAAACCAGTTGAGTCCAGATGAAACCAATTAAAACCAGTTGAGACCCTTTCAAATTAGTTAAAACCAGATGAAACCAGTAAAAACCAGTTCAAACTAGTACAACCAGTTGAGATCAGTTAAAACCATTTGAAACCCGGAAAAAAAGCAGTTAAGACCAGTTCAAACCAGTTAAAACCAGCTGAGACCAGTTGAACCCAGTTCAAACCAGTTGAGGCCAGCTGAGACCAGTTGAAACCAGTTCAAACAGGTTGAGGCCAGCTGAAACCAGTCCAAATCAGTTGAGACCAGTTGAAACCAGTTAAAACCAGTTGAGACCACTTCAGAAGTTGAGACCAGTTGAAACCAGTTAAAACCAGTTGAGAGCAGTTCAAACCAGTTGAAACCAGATGAAACGAGTTCAAACCAGTTGACACGAGTTTAAAAAAGTTGAGACCAGTTTAAACCAGTTGATATCAGATGAAACCAGTTCAAACTAGTTGAGACCAGTTCAAACCAGTTGAAATCAGTTGAACCCAATTAAAACCTGTTGAGACCAGATCAAACCCGTTCAAACCGGATGAACCCAATTAAAATCAGTTGAGACCAGTTCAAACCAGTTAAAACAAGTTGAGACCAGTTGAAACCAGATGAAACCAGTTAAAACCAGTTGAGAGCAGTTCAAACCAGTTGAAACCAGATGAAACCAGTTCAAACCATTTAAAACAAGTTGAGACCAGTTGAAACCAGACGAAACCAGTTAAAACCAGTTGAGAGCAGTTCAAACCAGTTGAAACCAGTTGAGAGCAGTTCAAACCAGTTGAAACCAGATGAAACCAGTTCAAACCAGTTTAAACCAGTTAAAAAATGTGAGACCAGTTCAAACCAGTTGAAATCAGATGAAACCAATTGAAACTAGTTGACACCAGTTCAAACCAGTTGAAATCAGTTGAACCCAGTTAAAACCAGTTGAGACCAGTTCAAACCAGTTAAAGGAAGTTGAGACCAGTTGAATCCAGATGAAACCAATTAAAAGTAGTTGAGATCAGATGAAACCAGTTAAAACCAGTTGAGACCATTTCAAATTAGTTGAAACCAGATGAAACCAGTTAAAACCAGTTGAAACTAGTACAACCAGTTGAGACCAGTTAAAACCAGTTGACACCAGTTGAACCCAAGTAAAACCAGTTGAGTCCAGATGAAACCAATTGAAACCAGTTGAGACCCTTTCAAATTAGTTAAAACCAGAGAAACCAGTAAAAACCAGTTGAAACTAGTACAACCAGTTGAGATCAGTTAAAACCATTTGAAACCCGGAAAAAAGCAGTTAAGACCAGTTGAGACCAGTTCAAACCAGTTAAAACCAGTTGAGACCAGTTGAACCCAGTTCAAACCAGTTGAGGCCAGCTGCGACCAGTTGAAACCAGTTGAAACCAGCTGAGGCCAGCTGAAACCAGTCCAAATCAGTTGAGACCAGTTGAAACCAGTTAAAACCAGTTGAGACCAATTCAAAACAGTTGAGACCAGTTGAAACCAGTTAAAACCAGTTAAGAGCAGTTCAAACCAGTTGAAACCGATGAAACGAGTTCAAACCAGTTGAAACCAGTTTAAAAAAAAGTTGAGACCAGTTTAAACCAGTTGATATCAGATGAAACCAGTTAAAACTAGTTGAGACCAGTTCAAACCAGTTGAAATCAGTTGAACCCAATTAAAAACCTGTTGAGACCAGATCAAACCCGATCAAACCGGATGAACCCAATTAAAATCAGTTGAGACCAGTTCAAACCAGTTAAAACAAGTTGAGACCAGTTGAAACCAGATGAAACCAGTTAAAACCAGTTGAGAGCAGTTCAAACCAGTTGAAACCAGATGAAACCAGTTCAAACCAGTTTAAACTAGTTAAAAAAAGTTGAGACCAGTTCAAACCAGTTGAAATCAGATGAAACCACTTGAAACTAGTTGAGACCAGTTCAAACCAGTTGAAATCAGTTGAACCCAGTTAAAACCAGTTGAGACTAGTTCAAACCAGTTAAAGCAAGTTGAGACCAGTTGAAACCAGATGAAACCAGTTAAAAGCAGTTGAAACTAGTACAGCCAGTTAAGACCAGGTAAAACCATTTGAAACCAGAAAAAAAAAACAGTTAAGACCAGTCGCGAACAGTTGAGGCCAGTTGAAACCAGTTGAGACCAGTTAAAACCAGTTGACACCAGTTGAACCCAATTAAAACCAGTTGAGTCCAGATGAAACCAATTAAAACCAGTTGAGACCCTTTCAAATTAGTTAAAACCAGATGAAACCAGTAAAAACCAGTTGAAACTAGTACAGCCAGTTGAGACCAGGTAAAACAATTTGAAACCAGAAAAAAAAAAACAGCTAAGACCAGTCGAGGACAGTGTAGGCCAGTTGAAACCAATTGAGACCAGTTAAAACCAGTTGACACCAGTTGAACCCAATTAAAACCAGTTGAGTCCAGATGAAACCAGTTGAAACCAGTTGAGACCATTTCAAATTAGTTGAAACCAGATGAAACCAGTTAAAACCAGTTGAGAGCAGTTCAAACCAGTTGAAACCAGATGAAAACAGTTCAAACCAGTTTAAACCAGTTAAAACCAGTTGAAACCAGATGAAACCAGTTCAAACCAGTTTAAACCAGTTAAAAAAAGTTGAGACCAGTTCAAACCAGTTGAAATCAGATGAAACCAATTGAAACTAGTTGAGACCAGTTCAAACCAGTTGAAATCAGTTGAACCCAGTTAAAACCAGTTGAGACCAGTTCAAACCAGTTAAAGCAAGTTGAGACCAGTTGAATCCAGATGAAACCAATTAAAAGTAGTTGAGATCAGATGAAACCAGTTAAAACCAGTTGAGACCATTTCAAATTAGTTGAAACCAGATGAAACCAGTTAAAATTCATGTGGAACAACTCCCGTAGACAGGGATTTGTTAATAATATCGCAAAGAGATTCTGCAATAACATTCTTTGTCATCTTTAAAAGTTTGTAGCCGATGTGACCTTCTCCGGTTGCTTTATCTATGCCAAGAAGCTCGAACTGTCTAAATACAAAATCTCTCGTTATCATACTTAATTTAAATTGAGAATGAGAAGGAACAAAGCCTTTGTCCTCATCTAATATCATTTGAGAAGTATTTCTCTGCAGATCTTTTGTAATTTTAGTAACATTAGATATGAAAAAATTGTTGAATGTTTCAGCAATACTTGCGTTGTCCGATACTTCTGCATCATCAACCTTTATGGTATTGGGAGAAATGGGTGATGATTTAGGCGTAAATTCCCTCAAGCTCTTCCACATTTTTTTACTGCTGTTACGATTTTGTAAAATTTGGTCAGTGTTATACTGTTTTTTTCTTATTCTCATGAGATGAGTAACTTTGTTTTTTAGATATTTATAGGTATTCCAAAGATCATTGCTGTTGTTAGTTTTAGGAGCTTTGAGAACTTTATCACGTTCCGTCATGAGCTTAACAACCTCATCAGATATCCATGGACATGCATGTTTTCTTATCCGCTTTTTGCGCAAAGGTATATGCTTGTTGACAACATTATTGAAAAGAGTCAACCACATATCCCACGTATCATCAACGTCGTCTATATCTTTTATGACCTGCCACGGAGCACTTCTCAAATCACTATAAAATTCCTCCTCATTAAGATTTATTAATGAGCGAAATTACGCACATTCAGATTTTTGATGGATCTTTGCACTGAATTCCCGAATAGCATATACCAAATAATGATCACTGATGCTAGTCTCAAATATTCCCCATTCACTGTAAAGTTCTTTGATACAAATATCAAATCAATTAAAGTAAAAGCAGTAAAAGTAGAAGCAGTATTTGTAACTGACTTGGTCCGTACATATTTGTATAAAACATAACTTTTTCGGCATTCACATCATGTTGGTGTGGCATATAATTACAATTGAAATCGCCTAATATAATACTGTACAACTCATATGTTCCGAGAGAGCAGAGTCCAAAGTCCTCTCTAATTCGTCAAAGAAATCAGCGTGAGAATTCGGAGGTCTGTAAAATTCCCCTACAAGGATGGAAGGCTTATTTGGATAATTCAATTCAAACCAAAGGCATTCTAAAATAGATGAATTCAAATCGTCTCTTATTTTATAGTTGAATCTTTTGGAAATATATACAGCCACACCGCCACCATGTCTGGTACGGTCTCTATCTAACAAACCAGTTAAAGCAAGTTGAGACCAGTTGAAACCAGATGAAACCAGTTAAAACCAGTTGAAACTAGTACAACCAGTTGAGATCAGGTAAAACCATTTGAAACCAGAAAAAAAAGCAGTTAAGACCAGTCGAGAACAGTTGAGGCCAGTTGAAACCAGTTGAGACCAGTTAAAACCAGTTGACACCAGTTGAACCCAATTAAAACCAGTTGAGTCCAGATGAAACCAATTGAAACCAGTTGAGACCCTTTCAAATTAGTTAAAACCAGATGAAACCACTAAAAACCAGTTGAAACTAGTACAACCAGTTGAGATCAGTTAAAACCATTTGAAACCCGGAAAAAAAGCAGTTAAGACCAGTTGAGACCAGTTCAAACCAGTTGAGGCCAGCTGAGACCAGTTGAAACCAGTTCAAACCAGTTGAGGCCAGCTGAAACCAGTTAAAACCAGTTGAGACCAATTCAAAAGTTGAGACCAGTTGAAACCAATTAAAACCAGTTGAGAGCAGTTCAAACCAGTTGAAACCAGATGAAACGAGTTCAAACCAGTTGACACCAGTTAAAAAAAGTTGAGACCAGTTTAAACCAGTTGAAATCAGATGAAACCAGTTGAAACTAGTTGAGACCAGTTCAAACCAGTTGAAATCAGTTGAACCCAAACCAGTTTAAACCTGTTGAGACCAGATCAAACCAGTTGAAACCGGATGAACCCAAGTAAAATCAGTTGAGACAAGATCAAACCAGTTAAAACAAGTTGAGACCCAGTTAAAACCAGATGAAACCAGTAAAAACCAGTTGAAACTAGTACAACCAGTTGAGATCAGTTAAAACCATTTGAAACCCGGAAAAAAAGCAGTTAAAACCAGGTGAGACCAGTTGAACCCAGTTCAAACCAGTTGAGGCCAGCTGCGACCAGTTGAAACCAGTTGAAACCAGTTGAGGCCAGCTGAAACCAGTCCAAATCAGTTGAGACCAGTTGAAACCAGTTAAAACCAGTTGAGACCAATTCAAAACAGTTGAGACCAGTTGAAACCAGTTAAAACCAGTTGAGAGCAGTTCAAACCAGTTGAAACAAGATGAAACGAGTTCAAACCAGTTGAAACCAGTTAAAAAAAGTTGAGACCAGTTTAAACAAGTTGATATCAGATGAAACCAGTTCAAACTAGTTGAGACCAGTTCAAACCAGTTGAATCAGTTGAACCCAATTAAAACCTGTTGAGACCAGATCAAACCCGATCAAACCGGATGAACCCAATTAAAATCAGTTGAGACCAGTTCAAACCAGTTAAAACAAGTTGAGACCAGTTGAAACCAGATGAAACCAGTTAAAACCAGTTGAGAGCAGTTCAAACCAGATGAAACCAGTTCAAACCAGTTTAAACTAGTTAAAAAAAGTTGAGACCAGTTCAAACCAGTTGAAATCAGATGAAACCAATTGAAACTAGTTGAAACCAGTTCAAACCAGTTGAAATCAGTTGAACCCAGTTAAAACCAGTTGAGACTAGTTCAAACAAGTTAAAGCAAGTTGAGACCAGTTGAAACCAGATGAAACCAGGTAAAAACAGTTGAAACTAGTACAGCCAGTTGAGACCAGGTAAAACCATTTGAAACCAGAAAAAAAAACAGTTAAGACCAGTCGAGAACAGTTGAGGCCAGTTGAAACCAGTTGAGACCAATTAAAACCAGTTGACACCAGTTGAACCCAATTAAAACCAGTTGAGTCCAGATGAAACCAATTAAAACCAGTTGAGACCCTTTCAAATTAGTTAAAACCAGATGAAACCAGTAAAAACCAGTTGAAACTAGTACAGCCAGTTAAGACCAGGTAAAACCATTTGAAACCAGAAAAAAAAAACAGTTAAGACCAGTCGAGAACAGTGTAGGCCAGTTGAAACCAATTGAGACCAGTTAAAACCAGTTGACACCAGTTGAACCCAATTAAAACCAGTTGAGTCCAGATGAAACCAGTTGAAACCAGTTGAGACCATTTCAAATTAGTTGAAACCAGATGAAACCAGTTAAAACCAGTTGAGAGCAGTTCAAACCAGTTGAAACCAGATGAAACCAGTTCAAACCAGTTTAAACCAGTTAAAAAAAGTTGAGACCAGTTCAAACCAGTTGAAATCAGATGAAACCAATTGAAACTAGTTGAGACCCGTTCAAACCAGTTGAAATCAGTTGAACCCAGTTAAAACCAGTTGAGACCAGTTCAAACCAGTTAAAGCAAGTTGAGACCAGTTGAATCCAGATGAAACCAATTAAAAGTAGTTGAGATCAGATGAAACCAGTTAAAACCAATTGAGACCATTTCAAATTAGTTGAAACCAGATGAAACCAGTTAAAACCAGTTGAAACTAGTACAACCAGTTGAGACCAGTTAAAACCAGTTGACACCAGTTGAACCCAAGTAAAACCAGTTGAGTCAAGATGAAACCAATTGAAACCAGTTGAGACCCTTTCAAATTAGTTAAAAACCAGATGAAACCAGTAAAAACCAGTTGAAACTAGTACAACCAGTTGAGATCAGTTAAAACCATTTGAAACCCGGGAAAAAAAGCAGTTAAGACCAGTTGAGACCAGTTCAAACCAGTTAAAACCAGTTGAGACCAGTTGAACCCAGTTCAAACCAGTTGAGGCCAGCTGCGACCAGTTGAAACCAGTTGAAATCAGTTGAGGCCAGCTGAAACCAGTCCAAATCAGTTGAGACCAGTTGAAACCAGTTAAAACCAGTTGAGACCAATTCAAAACAGTTGAGACCAGTTGAAACCAGTTAAAACCAGTTGAGAGCAGTTCAAACCAGTTGAAACCAGATGAAACGAGTTCAAACCAGTTGAAACCAGTTAAAAAAAGTTGAGACCAGTTTAAACCAGTTGATATGAGATGAAACCAGTTCAAACTAGTTGAGACCAGTTCAAACCAGTTGAAATCAGTTGAACCCAATTAAAACCTGTTGAGACCAGATCAAACCCGATCAAACCGGATGAACCCAATTAAAATCAGTTGAGACCAGTTCAAACCAGTAAAAACAAGTTGAGACCAGTTGAAACCAGATGAAACCAGTTAAAACCAGTTGAGAGCAGTTCAAACCAGTTGAAACCTGATGAAACCAGTTCAAACGAGTTTAAACTAGTTAAAAAAAGTTGAGACCAGTTCAAACCAGTTGAAATCAGATGAAACCAATTGAAACTAATTGAGACCAGTTCAAACCAGTTGAAATCAGTTGAACCCAGTTAAAACCAGTTGAGACCAGTTCAAACCAGTTAAAGCAAGTTGAGACCAGTTGAAACCAGATGAAACCAGTTAAAACCAGTTGAAACTAGTACAACCAGTTGAGACCAGGTAAAACCATTTGAAACCAGAAAAAAAAAACAGTTAAGACCAGTCGAGAACAGTTGAGGCCAGTTGAAACCAGTTGAGACCAGTTAAAACCAGTTGACACCAGTTGAACCCAATTAAAACCAGTTGAGTCCAGATGAAACCAATTAAAACCAGTTGAGACCCTTTCAAATTAGTTAAAACCAGATGAAACCAGTAAAAACCAGTTCAAACTAGTACAACCAGTTGAGATCAGTTAAAACCATTTGAAACCCGGAAAAAAAGCAGTTAAGACCAGTTCAAACCAGTTAAAACCAGCTGAGACCAGTTGAACCCAGTTCAAACCAGTTGAGGCCAGCTGAGACCAGTTGAAACCAGTTCAAACAGGTTGAGGCCAGCTGAAACCAGTCCAAATCAGTTGAGACCAGTTGAAACCAGTTAAAACCAGTTGAGACCACTTCAGAAGTTGAGACCAGTTGAAACCAGTTAAAACCAGTTGAGAGCAGTTCAAACCAGTTGAAACCAGATGAAACGAGTTCAAACCAGTTGACACGAGTTTAAAAAAGTTGAGACCAGTTTAAACCAGTTGATATCAGATGAAACCAGTTCAAACTAGTTGAGACCAGTTCAAACCAGTTGAAATCAGTTGAACCCAATTAAAACCTGTTGAGACCAGATCAAACCCGTTCAAACCGGATGAACCCAATTAAAATCAGTTGAGACCAGTTCAAACCAGTTAAAACAAGTTGAGACCAGTTGAAACCAGATGAAACCAGTTAAAACCAGTTGAGAGCAGTTCAAACCAGTTGAAACCAGATGAAACCAGTTCAAACCATTTAAAACAAGTTGAGACCAGTTGAAACCAGACGAAACCAGTTAAAACCAGTTGAGAGCAGTTCAAACCAGTTGAAACCAGATGAAACCAGATGAAACCAGTTCAAACCAGTTTAAACCAGTTAAAAAATGTGAGACCAGTTCAAACCAGTTGAAATCAGATGAAACCAATTGAAACTAGTTGACACCAGTTCAAACCAGTTGAAATCAGTTGAACCCAGTTAAAACCAGTTGAGACCAGTTCAAACCAGTTAAAGGAAGTTGAGACCAGTTGAATCCAGATGAAACCAATTAAAAGTAGTTGAGATCAGATGAAACCAGTTAAAACCAGTTGAGACCATTTCAAATTAGTTGAAACCAGATGAAACCAGTTAAAACCAGTTGAAACTAGTACAACCAGTTGAGACCAGTTAAAACCAGTTGACACCAGTTGAACCCAAGTAAAACCAGTTGAGTCCAGATGAAACCAATTGAAACCAGTTGAGACCCTTTCAAATTAGTTAAAACCAGAGAAACCAGTAAAAACCAGTTGAAACTATTACAACCAGTTGAGATCAGTTAAAACCATTTGAAACCCGGAAAAAAGCAGTTAAGACCAGTTGAGACCAGTTCAAACCAGTTAAAACCAGTTGAGACCAGTTGAACCCAGTTCAAACCAGTTGAGGCCAGCTGCGACCAGTTGAAACCAGTTGAAGCCAGCTGAAACCAGTCCAAATCAGTTGAGACCAGTTGAAACCAGTTAAAACCAGTTGAGACCAATTCAAAACAGTTGAGACCAGTTGAAACCAGTTAAAACCAGTTGAGAGCAGTTCAAACCAGTTGAAACCGATGAAACGAGTTCAAACCAGTTGAAACCAGTTAAAAAAAAGTTGAGACCAGTTTAAACCAGTTGATATCAGATGAAACCAGTTCAAACTAGTTGAGACCAGTTCAAACCAGTTGAAATCAGTTGAACCCAATTAAAACCTGTTGAGACCAGATCAAACCCGATCAAACCGGATGAACCCAATTAAAATCAGTTGAGACCAGTTCAAACCAGTTAAAACAAGTTGAGACCAGTTGAAACCAGATGAAACCAGTTAAAACCAGTTGAGAGCAGTTCAAACCAGTTGAAACCAGATGAAAACAGTTCAAATCAGTTTAAACTAGTTAAAAAAAGTTGAGACCAGTTCAAACCAGTTGAAATCAGATGAAACCACTTGAAACTAGTTGAGACCAGTTCAAACCAGTTGAAATCAGTTGAACCCAGTTAAAACCAGTTGAGACTAGTTCAAACCAGTTAAAGCAAGTTGAGACCAGTTGAAACCAGACTAAACCAGTTAAAAGCAGTTGAAACTAGTACAGCCAGTTAAGACCAGGTAAAACCATTTGAAACCAGAAAAAAAAACAGTTAAGACCAGTCGCGAACAGTTGAGGCCAGTTGAAACCAGTTGAGACCAGTTAAAACCAGTTGACACCAGTTGAACCCAATTAAAACCAGTTGAGTCCAGATGAAACCAATTAAAACCAGTTGAGACCCTTTCAAATTAGTTAAAACCAGATGAAACCAGTAAAAACCAGTTGAAACTAGTACAGCCAGTTGAGACCAGGTAAAACAATTTGAAACCAGAAAAAAAAAACAGCTAAGACCAGTCGAGAACAGTGTAGGCCAGTTGAAACCAATTGAGACCAGTTAAAACCAGTTGACACCAGTTGAACCCAATTAAAACCAGTTGAGTCCAGATGAAACCAGTTGAAACCAGTTGAGACCATTTCAAATTAGTTGAAACCAGATGAAACCAGTTAAAACCAGTTGAGAGCAGTTCAAACCAGTTGAAACCAGATGAAAACAGTTCAAACCAGTTTAAACCAGTTAAAACCAGTTGAAACCAGTTTAAACCAGTTAAAAAAAGTTGAGACCAGTTCAAACCAGTTGAAATCAGATGAAACCAATTGAAACTAGTTGACACCAGTTCAAACCAGTTGAAATCAGTTGAACCCAGTTAAAACCAGTTGAGACCAGTTCAAACCAGTTAAAGCAAGTTGAGACCAGTTGAATCCAGATGAAACCAATTAAAAGTAGTTGAGATCAGATGAAACCAGTTAAAACCAGTTGAGACCATTTCAAATTAGTTGAAACCAGATGAAACCAGTTAAAACCAGTTGAAACTAGTACAACCAGTTGAGACCAGTTAAAACCAGTTGACACCAGTTGAACCCAAGTAAAACCAGTTGAGTCCAGATGAAACCAATTGAAACCAGTTGAGACCCTTTCAAATTAGTTAAAACCAGATGAAACCAGTAAAAATCAGTTGAAACTAGTACAACCAGTTGAGATCAGTTAAAACCATTTGAAACCCGGAAAAAAAGCAGTTAAGACCAGTTGAGACCAGTTCAAACCAGTTAAAACCAGTTGAGACCAGTTGAACCCAGTTCAAACCAGTTGAGGCCAGCTGCGACCAGTTGAAACCAGTTGAAACCAGTTGAGGCCAGCTGAAACCAGTCCAAATCAGTTGAGACCAGTTGAAACCAGTTGAGACCAATTCAAAACAGTTGAGACCAGTTGAAACCAGTTAAAACCAGTTGAGAGCAGTTCAAACCAGTTGAAACCAGATGAAACGAGTTCAAACCAGTTGAAACCAGTTAAAAAAAGTTGAGACCAGTTTAAACCAGTTGATATCAGATGAAACCAGTTCAAACTAGTTGAGACCAGTTCAAACCAGTTGAAATCAGTTGAACCCAATTAAAACCTGTTGAGACCAGATCAAACCCGTTCAAACCGGATGAACCCAATTAAAATCAGTTGAGACCAGTTCAAACCAGTTAAAACAAGTTGAGACCAGTTGAAACCAGATGAAACCAGTTAAAACCAGTTGAGAGCAGTTCAAACCAGTTGAAACCAGATGAAACCAGTTTAAACCAGTTAAAACAAGTTGAGACCAGTTGAAACCAGATGAAACCAGTTAAAACCAGTTGAGAGCAGTTCAAACCAGTTGAAACCAGATAAAACCAGTTCAAACCAGTTTAAACCAGTTAAAAAAAGTTGAGACCAGTTCAAACCAGTTGAAATCAGATGAAACCAATTGAAACTAGTTGAGACCAGTTCAAACCAGTTGAAATCAGTTGAACCCAGTTAAATCAAGTTGAGACCAGTTCAAACCAGTTAAAGCAAGTTGAGACCAGTTGAATCCAGATGAAACCAATTAAAAGTAGTTGAGATCAGATGAAACCAGTTAAAACCAGTTGAGACCATTTCAAATTAGTTGAAACCAGATGAAACCAGTTAAAACCAGTTGAAACTAGTACAACCAGTTGAGACCAGTCAAAACCATTTGAAACCAGAAAAAAACAGTTAAGACCAATCGAGAACAGTTAAGGCCAGTTGAAACCAATTGAGACCAGTTAAAACCAGTTGACACCAGTTGAACCCAATTAAAACCAGTTGAGTCCAGATGAAACCAGTTGAAACCAGTTGAGACCATTTCAAATTAGTTGAAACCAGATGAAACCAGTTAAAACCAGTTGAAACTAGTACAACCAGTTGAGACCAGTTAAAACCATTTGAAACCAGAGAAAAAAACAGTTAAGACCAGTCGAGAACAGTTGAGACCAGTTAAAACCAGTTGACACCAGTTAGAAATAGTGATTCTATAGCATGACTTTACAAATTAAGATCAAAGTAGAAAATTGAGTTCACGATCATGTTTTCAAACGAAATTACTCTGTGTAATGACTATCAGTATTATAACGCTGATGAAATTGAATTAGCCCATGAAAGTTTCACTAAATTTCCAGTAAATTGGGTATTTGGTAGTAACGACGCTAAGAGAAACATCTTGCTAGTATATTCGATGTGGTTATACAAGGATAGAAAATTCCTTGTATTTGTTCTGTAGATTTCGTCGATTTTGTTACTCGCTAGAAATCTGTGCAAGGTTAGACAAAATGACAAAAATCCCCTATTGGGTAAATCGTATATTACATTGAAAACGGGTTTGAAACAGTTTCCAAAGTAAAACCGTCAAATTTACGTGCAAGGTAAACGAAATAATTCATTTTCAAGAAAGAGTGTGTTATGAATTCAAGTGAATGATACATGACCAATATAAGATGCTTGATAGTCGATTGCAGTTTGCCACAAGTACCAAACTATTTGAAAGTAATAGAAGAAATGAAAGGCCTTTTTTCTTCTCTATCCTAATTGCGTGTCCTATGGTTTCTTATCTTTGCGTCATTACTACCAATGACGCAGAATATAGTAAATTATATGAAGCAATGTTTTCACACACCGCAATTTTGTTAATCTGGTAGAGAGCTCTTTCTTCTTTGTTGAAAGGAAACAAATCATTAAAAATGTGAATTTAGTTTTCATTTCTGATGACACAAATCACACAAGTTTAAAAGAAACTGCATAATACAAGAACATAGTGATTCTACAGCATGACTTTACAAATTAGGATCGCACAATTTGGTTCACGATTGTGGTTTCAAAGTCTGTGTAATGAGTCTCGGCATTATAACGGTGCTGAAATCGAACTAGCAGAATTTTGGAAGTTTCATTGAATTTGCGGTAAATTGGGTATTTGGCGGTAACGACGCAAAGTAGAGTAACATCGGAGAAAGAAATCAGTTACTGGGTGAATCGTACATGACACGTTCCCAGTGGTATAAAACCGTTAAATTTTGGTGCAAGATGTACTAAATGATTGGTTATCAAGAAAGAGAACGCTATGAATTACAATGTAAATTTCATTGAAAACGGGTTCGAAACCGTTTCCAAGGTAAAACCGTCAAATTTTCGTGCAAGGTAAAAGAAATAATCAATTTTCAAGAAAGAGTGTGACAAGTGAACAATTGCACATTACATTGAAAACGGGCTTGAACCCATTCCCAACGTGTAAAACCGTTAAAAATCTCGTGCAAGGTATACGAAATGATTGATTATCAAGGAACAGAACACTATGAACTCGTGAATGACAAATTACCAATTTTAGATGCTTGATAGTCTAATTACTTGCAGATTGCCACAAGTTTCAAAGAATTTGAAAGTAATAGAGAGAATGAAATGCCCTTTTTCTTCTCTATCTGTAATTGCTTGTCCTATGGTTTCTTATTTTTGCGTCATTACTACCAATGACGCAATGTATAGTAAATTATATGTAACAACATATGTAACACAGCGCGAATTTTGTGAATTAGGTACAAAGCTCTTTCTTCTTTGTTGAAAGGAAACAAATCATTGAATTGGGAATTTCTTTCTTCTTTGTTGAAAGGAAACAAATCATTGAATTGGGAATTTCGTTTTCATTTCTTATGAGGCAAGTCACAAATTTAAAAGAAACTATGTGAATACAAGAAAATACTGATTCCATAGCATGACTTTACAAATGAAGAGCAAAGTAGACAATTTGGTTCACAATCATGTTTTAAAACGAAATGAGTGTGTGTAATGACTCTCGGTGTTATAACGGTGATGAAATCGAATTAGCCCATAATGAAAGTTTCACGGAATTTCCAGTAAATTGGGTATTTGGTAGTAACGACGCAAAGTAGAGGAACATCGGGCAAGTATATTCGATCTGGTATGCAAGGAGAGAAAATTCCTTGTATTTGTTCTGTCAATTTCGTCGATTTTGTTACTCGTTACAAATCTGTGCAAGGTTCGACAAAATGACAAAAGTCTGTTATTGGGTAAATCGTATATTACTTTGAAAACTGGTTTGAAACCGTTTTCAACGTAAAACCGTCAAATTTTCGTGCAAGGTAAACGAAATAATTATTTTTCAAATAAGAGTGTGTTATGAATTGAAATGAATGATAAATGGCCAATATAAGATGCTTGATAGTCTATTGCAGTTTGCCACAAGTACCAAAGTACTTGAAAGTAATAGAACGAATGAAAGGCCTTTGGCAGTAACGACGCAAAATAAAGAAACATCGGAGAAAGAAATCCGTACTGGGTGAATCGTACATGGCATTGAAATCGGGCTTAAACCCGTTCCCAATGTGTAAAACCGCTAAATGTTCGTGCAAGGTGTACTAAATAGTTGGTTATCAAGAAAGAGAACGCTATGAATTCAAGTGAATAACAAGTGACAGCTGTACATTACATTGAAAACGGGCTTGAACCCGTTCCCAACGTGTAAAACCGTTAAAATTTCGTGCAAGGTACTAAAATAATTGATTATCAAGAAAGAGAACGCTATGAATTCGTGAATAACAAATTACCAATTTTAGATGCTTGATAATCTAATTACTTGCAGTTTGCCACAAATACCAAAGAATTTGAAAGTAATAGAGCGAATGAAATGCCCTTTTTCTTCTCTATCTTTGATTCCGTGTCCTGCGGTTTTTGTCCTTTGTGTCTTTGCCAATGACGCAATGTATATTAAATTATGTGTAACAACATATGTAACACAGCACGAATTTTGTGAATTAGGTGCAAAGCTCTTTCTTCTTTGTTGAGAGGAAACAAATCATTGAATTCGGACTTTCTTTTTCATTTCTTATGACGCATTCACAAGTTTTAAAGAAACTGCGTGAATACAAGAAAATAGTGATTCTATAGAATGACTTTACAAATTAAGATCAAAGTAGACAATTTGGTTCACGATCATGTTTTAAAACAAAATTATTCTGTGTAATGATTCTCGAACGGTGATGAGATCGAACTAGCCCATAATGAAAATTTCACTAAATTTCCAGTAAATTGGGTATTTGGTAGCAACGACGCTAAGTAGAGAAATATCGGTATATTCGATCTGGTATGTAAGGAGAGAAAAATTCCTTGTATTTGTTTTGTCGATTTCGTCGATTTTGTTACTTGCTAGAAATCTGTGCAAGGTTCGACAAAACAAAAATTAGTTATTAGGTAAATCGTACATTACGTTGAAATAGGTTTGAAACCATTTCCAACGTAAAAGCGTCAATTTTTCGTGCAACGTAAACGAAATAATTAATTTTCAAGAAAGACTGCGCTGTTAATTCAAGTAAATGATAAATGACCAATGTAAGATGCATGATAGTCTATTGCCGTTTGCCACAAGTACTAAAGTATTTGAAAGTAATAGAACGAATGAAATGCCTTTTTTCTTCTCTATCCTTTAATTGCGTGTCCTATGGTTTCTTATCTTTGCGTCATTACAACCAATAACGCAATGTATAGTAAATTATATGTAACAATGTTTTCACACACCGCGAATTATGTGAATCTGGTAGAAAAGCTCTTTCTTCTTTCTTGAAAGGAAACAAATCATTAAAAATGTAAATTTTGTTTTCATTTCTTATGACGCAAATCAGAAGTTTAAAAGAAACTGCATGAATACAAGAAAATAGTGATTCTATAGCATGACAAATAGAGATCAGACAATTTGGTTCACGATCGTGGTTTCAAAGTCTGTGTAATGAGTATCGGCATTATAACGGTGCTGAAATCGAATTAGCACAATTTTCGAATTTCATTGAGTTTACGGCAAATTGGGTATTTGGCAGTAACGACTTAAAGTAGAGAAACATCGGAGAAAGAAATCCGTTACTGGGTGAATCGTACATGACATTGAAATCGGGCTTGAACCTGTTCCCAATGGTATAAAACCGTTAAATTTTCGTGCAAGGTGCACTAGATAATTGGTTATCAAGAAAGAGAACGCTATGAATTCAAGTGAATGATAAATGAACAATTATACATTACATTGAAAACGGGCTTGAACCCATTCCCAACGTGTAAAACCGTTAAAATTTCGGGCAAGGTATACGAAAAAATTGATTATCAAAAAAGGGAACGTTATGAATTCGTGAATGACAAATGACCAATTTTAGATGCTTGATAGTCTAATTACTTGCAGTTTGCCACAAGTACCAAAGAATTTTAAAGTAATAGAGCGAATGAAATGCCCTTTTTCTTCTCTATCTTTAATTGCGTGTCCTATGGTTTCTTATCTTTGCGTCATTACTTAAAATGACGCAATGTATAGGGAATTATATGTAACGACATATGTAACAAAGCGCGAATTTTGTGAATTTATTACAAAGCTCTTTGTTGAAAGGAAACAAATCTTGAATTTCGTTTTCATTTCTTATGACGCAATTCACAAGTTTAAAAGAAACTGCGTGAATACAAGAAAATAGTGATTCTATAGCATAACTTTACAAATTAAGATCAAAGTAGATAATTTGGTTCACAATCATGTTTTAAAACGAAATGAGTCTGTGTAATGACTCTCGGTGTTATAACGGTGATGAAATCGAATTAGCTCATAATGAAAGTTTCACTTAATTTCAAGTAAATTTGGTATTTGGTAGCAAACGACGCAAAGTAGAGAAACATCGGGCAAGTATATTCCATGTGTTATACAAGGAGAGAAAATTCCTTGTATTTGTTCTGTTGATTTCGTCGATTTTGTTACTCGCTAGAAATCTGTGCAAGGTTAGACAAAATCCGTTATTGGGTAAATCGTACATTACATTGAAAACGGGTTCGAAACCGTTTCCAACGTAAAACCGTCAAATTTTCGTGCAAGGTAAGAGAAATAATCAATTTTCAAGAAAGAGTGTGTTAGGAAGTCAGGTGAATGATAGATGACCAATATAAGATGCTTGATAGTCTATTGTAGTTTGCCACAAGTACCAAAGTATTTGAAAGTAATAGAACGAATGAAAGGCCTTTTTTTCTTCTCTATCCTTTAATTGCGTGTCGTAGGGTTTCTTATCTTTGCGTCATTACTACCAATGACATAAAATATAGCAAATTATATGTAGCAATGTTTTCATTCACCGCGAATTTTGTAAATCTGGAAGAGAGCTCTTCCCTCTTTGTTGAAAGGAAACAAATCATTGAATTGGGAATTTCGTTTTCCTTTCTAATGACGCAATTCACAAGTTTAAAAGAAATACAAGAAAATGCTATAGCATGACTTTACAAATTAAGATCAAAGTAGACAATTTGGTTCACAATCATGTTTTAAAACGAAATGAGTCTGTGTAATGACTCTCGGTGTTATAACGGTGATGAAATCGAATTAGCCCATAATGAAAGTTTCACGGAATTTCCAGTAAATTGGGTATTTGATAGTAACGACGCAAAGTAGAGAAACATCGGGCAAGTATATTCGATCTGGCATGCAAGGAGAGAAAATTCCTGGTATTTGTTCTGTCGATTTCGTCGATTTTGTTACTCGTTACAAATCTGTGCAAGGTTCGTCAAATGCCTTCCGAAGATCTATGAATTCAACTCCAGAAATTTGATTATCTATATTCAAAGACCACTGATTCACAAGTTTTGCAAGAGCAGTTGATGTGGAATGAAATGGTCTGAAACCAGATTGATTAGGGTGTAGTAAATCATTCGCATTCATTAATTCGCTCAGTTGTTGATGTACGGTCCTTTCGATAATTTTATTCACTGTTGGTAAGATTGAGATGGGGCGATAGTTATTCAACGAAAAAATATCTCCTGCTTTAAATATTGGTACTACAAGAGCCTTTTTCCATTCATGTGGAACAACTCCCGTAGACAGGGATTTGTTAATAATATCGCAAAGAGATTCTGCAATAACATTCTTTGTCATCTTTAAAAGTTTGTAGCCGATGTGACCTTCTCCGGTTGCTTTATCTATGCCAAGAAGCTCGAACTGTCTAAATACAAAATCTCTCGTTATCATACTTAATTTAAATTGAGAATGAGAAGGAACAAAGCCTTTGTCCTCATCTAATATCATTTGAGAAGTATTTCTCTGCAGATCTTTTGTAATTTTAGTAACATTAGATATGAAAAAATTGTTGAATGTTTCAGCAATACTTGCGTTGTCCGATACTTCTGCATCATCAACCTTTATGGTATTGGGAGAAATGGGTGATGATTTAGGCGTAAATTCCCTCAAGCTCTTCCACATTTTTTTACTGCTGTTACGATTTTGTAAAATTTGGTCAGTGTTATACTGTTTTTTTCTTATTCTCATGAGATGAGTAACTTTGTTTTTTAGATATTTATAGGTATTCCAAAGATCATTGCTGTTGTTAGTTTTAGGAGCTTTGAGAACTTTATCACGTTCCGTCATGAGCTTAACAACCTCATCAGATATCCATGGACATGCATGTTTTCTTATCCGATTTTTGCGCAAAGGTATATGCTTGTTGACAACATTATTGAAAAGAGTCAACCACATATCCCACGTATCATCAACGTCGTCTATATCTTTTATGACCTGCCACGGAGCACTTCTCAAATCACTATAAAATTCCTCCTCATTAAGATTTATTAATGAGCGAAATTACGCACATTCAGATTTTTGATGGATCTTTGCACTGAATTCCCGAATAGCATATACCAAATAATGATCACTAATGCTAGTCTCAAATATTCCCCATTCACTGTAAAGTTCTTTGATACAAATATCAAATCAATTAAAGTAAAAGCAGTAAAAGTAGAAGCAGTATTTGTAACTGACTTGGTCCGTACATATTTGTATAAAACATAACTTTTTCGGCATTCACATCATGTTGGTGTGGCATATAATTACAATTGAAATCACCTAATATAATACTGTACAACTCATATGTTCCGAGAGAGCAGAGTCCAAAGTCCTCTCTAATTCGTCAAAGAAATCAGCGTGAGAATTCGGAGGTCTGTAAAATTCCCCTACAAGGATGGAAGGCTTATTTGGATAATTCAATTCAAACCAAAGGCATTCTAAAATAGATGAATTCAAATCGTCTCTTATTTTATAGTTGAATCTTTTGGAAATATATACAGCCACACCGCCACCATGTCTTGTACGGTCTCTATCTAACAAACCAGTTAAAGCAAGTTGAGACCAGTTGAAACCAGATGAAACCAGTTAAAACCAGTTGAAACTAGTACAACCGGTTGAGACCAGGTAAAACCATTTGAAACCAGAAAAAAAAAACAGTTAAGACCAGTCGAGAACAGTTGAGGCCAGTTGAAACCAGTTGAGACCAGTTAAAACCAGTTGACACCAGTTGAACCCAATTAAAACCAGTTGAGTCCAGATGAAACCAATTGAAACCAGTTGAGACCCTTTCAAATTAGTTAAAACCAGATGAAACCAGTAAAAACCAGTTGAAACTAGTACAACCAGTTGAGATCAGTTAAAACCATTTGAAACCCGGAAAAAAAGCAGTTAAGACCAGTTGAGACCGGTTCAAACCAGTTAAAACCAGCTGAGAACAGTTGAACCCAGTTCAAACCAGTTGAGGCCAGCTGAGAGCAGTTGAAACCAGTTCAAACCAGTTGAGGCCAGCTGAAACCAGTCCAAATCAGTTGAGACCAGTTGAAACCAGTTAAAACCAGTTGAGACCAATTCAAAACAGTTGAGACCAGTTGAAACCAGTTAAAGCCAGTTGAGAGCAGTTCAAACCAGTTGAAACCAGATGAAACGAGTTCAAACCAGTGGAAACGAGTTAAAAAAAGTTGAGACCAATTTAAACCAGTTGATATCAGATGAAACCAGTTCAAACTAGTTGAGACCAGTTCAAACCAGTTGAAATCAGGTGAACCCAATTAAAACCTGTTGAGACCAGATCAAACCCGATCAAACCGGATGAACCCAATTAAAATCAGTTGAGACCAGTTCAAACCAGTTAAAACAAGTTGAGACCAGTTGAAACCAGATGAAACCAGTTAAAACCAGTTGAGAGCAGTTCAAACCAGTTGAAACCAGATGAAACCAGTTCAAACCAGTTTAAACTAGTTAAAAAAGTTGAGACCAGTTCAAACCAGTTGAAATCAGATGAAACCAATTGAAACTAGTTGAGACCAGTTCAAACCAGTTGAAATCATTTGAACCCAGTTAAAACCAGTTGAGACCAGTTCAAACCAGTTAAAGCAAGTTGAGACCAGTTGAAACCAGATGACACCAGTTAAAACCAGTTGAAACTAGTACAGCCAGTTGAGACCAGGTAAAACCATTTGAAACCAGAAAAAAAAAACAGTTAAGACCAGTCGAGAACAGTTGAGGCCAGTTGAAACCAGTTGAGACCAGTTAAAACCAGTTGACAACAGTTGAACCCAATTAAAACCAGTTGAGTCCAGATGAAACCAATTAAAACCAGTTGAGACCCTTTCAAATTAGTTGAAACCAGATGAAACCAGTGAAAAGCAGTTGAGAGCAGTTCAAACCAGTTGAAACCAGATGAAACCAGTTCAAACCAGTTTAAACCAGTTAAAACCAGTTGAAACCAGATGAAACCAGTTCAAACCAGTTTAAACCAGTTAAAAAAAGTTGAGACCAGTTCAAACCAGTTGAATTCAGATGAAACCAATTGAAACTAGTTGAGACCAGTTCAAACCAGTTGAAATCAGTTGAACCCAGTTAAAACCAGTTGAGACCAGTTCAAACGAGTTAAAGCAAGTTGAGAACAGTTGAATCCAGATGAAACCAATTAAAAGTAGTTGAGATCAGATGAAACCAGTTAAAACCAGTTGAGACCATTTCAAATTAGTTGAAACCAGATGAAACCAGTTAAAACCAGTTGAAACTAGTACAACCAGTTGAGACCAGTTAAAACCAGTTGACAACAGTTGAACCCAAATAAAACCAGTTGAGTCCAGATGAAACCAATTAAAACCAGTTGAGACCCTTTCAAATTATTTAAAACCAGATGAAACCAGTAAAAACCAGTTGAAACTAGTACAACCAGTTGAGATCAGTTAAAACCATTTGAAACCCGGAAAAAAAGCAGTTAAGACCAGTTGAGACCAGTTCAAACCAGTTAAAACCAGTTGAGACCAGTTGAACCCAGTTCAAACCAGTTAAAACCAGTTGAGACCAGTTGAACCCAGTTCAAACCAGTTGAGGCCAGCTGCGACCAGTTGAAACCAGTTGAAACCAGTTGAGGCCAGCTGAAACCAGTCCAAATCAGTTGAGACCAGTTGAAACCAGTTAAAACCAGTTGAGACCAATTCAAAACAGTTGAGACCAGTTGAAACCAGTTAACACCAGTTGAGAGCAGTTCAAACCAGTTGAAACCAGATGAAACGAGTTCAAACCAGTTGAAACCAGTTAAAAAAGTTGAGACCAGTTTAAACCAGTTGATATCAGATGAAACCAGTTCAAACTAGTTGAGACCAGTTCAAAACAGTTGAAATCAGTTGAACCCAATTAAAACCTGTTGAGACCAGATCAAACCCGTTCAAACCGGATGAACCCAATTAAAATCAGTTGAGACCAGTTCAAACCAGTTAAAACAAGTTGAGACCAGTTGAAACCAGATGAAACCAGTTAAAACCAGTTGAGAGCAGTTCAAACCAGTTGAAACCAGATGAAACCAGTTTAAACCAGTTAAAACAAGTTGAGACCAGTTGAAACCAGATGAAACCAGTTAAAACCAGTTGAGAGCAGTTCAAACCAGTTGAAACCAGATAAAACCAGTTCAAACCAGTTCAAACCAGTTTAAACCAGTTAAAAAAAGTTGAGACCAGTTCAAACCAGTTGAAATCAGATGAAACCAATTGAAACTAGTTGAGACCAGTTCAAACCAGTTGAAATCAGTTGAACCCAGTTAAATCCAGTTGAGACCAGTTCAAACCAGTTAAAGCAAGTTGAGACCAGTTGAATCCAGATGAAACCAATTAAAAGTAGTTGAAATCAGATAAAACCAGTTACAACCAGTGGAGACCATTTCAAATTAGTTGAAACCAGATGAAACCAGTTAAAACCAGTTGAAACTAGTACAACCAGTTGAGACCAGTCAAAACCATTTGAAACCAGAAAAAACAGTTAAGACCAATCGAGAACAGTTAAGGCCAGTTGAAACCAATTGAGACCAGTTAAAACCAGTTGACACCAGTTGAACCCAATTAAAACCAGTTGAGTCCAGATGAAACCAGTTGAAACCAGTTGAAATTAGTACAACCAGTTGAGATCAGTTAAAACCATTTGAAACCCGGAAAAAAAGCAGTTAAGACCAGTTGAGACCAGTTCAAACCAGTTAAAACCAGTTGAGACCAGTTGAACCCAATTAAAATCAGTTGAGACCAGTTCAAACCAGTTAAAACAAGTTGAGACCAGTTGAAACCAGATGAAACCAGTTAAAACCAGTTGAGAGCAGTTCAAACCAGTTGAAACCAGATGAAACCAGTTCAAACCAGTTTAAACTAGTTAAAAAAGTTGAGACCAGTTCAAACCAGTTGAAATCATTTGAACCCAGTTAAAACCAGTTGAGACCAGTTCAAACCAGTTAAAGCAAGTTGAGACCAGTTGAAACCAGATGACACCAGTTAAAACCAGTTGAAACTAGTACAGCCAGTTGAGACCAGGTAAAAAAAATTTAAACCAGAAAAAAAAAACAGTTAAGACCAGTCGAGAACAGTTGAGGCCAGTTGAAACCAGTTGAGACCAGTTAAAACCAGTTGACAACAGTTGAACCCAATTAAAACCAGTTGAGTCCAGATGAAACCAATTAAAACCAGTTGAGACCCTTTCAAATTAGTTGAAACCAGATGAAACCAGTGAAAACCAGTTGAGAGCAGTTCAAACCAGTTGAAACCAGATGAAACCAGTTCAAACCAGTTTAAACCAGTTAAAACCAGTTAAAACCAGTTGAAACCAGATGAAACCAGTTCAAACCAGTTTAAACCAGTTAAAAAAAGTTGAGACCAGTTCAAACCAGTTGAATTCAGATGAAACCAATTGAAACTAGTTGAGACCAGTTCAAACCAGTTGAAATCAGTTGAACCCAGTTAAAACCAGTTGAGACCAGTTCAAACCAGTTAAAGCAAGTTGAGAACAGTTGAATCCAGATGAAACCAATTAAAAGTAGTTGAGATCAGATGAAACCAGTTAAAACCAGTTGAGACCATTTCAAATTAGTTGAAACCAGATGAAACCAGTTAAAACCAGTTGAAACTAGTACAACCAGTTGAGACCAGTGAAAACCAGTTGACAACAGTTGAACCCAAATAAAACCAGTTGAGTCCAGATGAAACCAATTAAAACCAGTTGAGACCCTTTCAAATTATTTAAAACCAGATGAAACCAGTAAAAACCAGTTGAAACTAGTACAACCAGTTGAGATCAGTTAAAACCATTTGAAACCCGGAAAAAAAGCAGTTAAGACCAGTTGAGACCAGTTCAAACCAGTTAAAACCAGTTGAGACCAGTTGAACCCAGTTCAAACCAGTTGAGGCCAGCTGCGACCAGTTGAAACCAGTTGAAACCAGTTGAGGCCAGCTGAAACCAGTCCAAATCAGTTGAGACCAGTTGAAACCAGTTAAAACCAGTTGAGACCAATTCAAAACAGTTGAGACCAGTTGAAACCAGTTAACACCAGTTGAGAGCAGTTCAAACCAGTTGAAACCAGATGAAACGAGTTCAAACCAGTTGAAACCAGTTAAAAAAGTTGAGACCAGTTTAAACCAGTTGATATCAGATGAAACCAGTTCAAACTAGTTGAGACCAGTTCAAAACAGTTGAAATCAGTTGAACCCAATTAAAACCTGTTGAGACCAGATCAAACCCGTTCAAACCGGATGAACCCAATTAAAATCAGTTGAGACCAGTTCAAACCAGTTAAAACAAGTTGAGACCAGTTGAAACCAGATGAAACCAGTTAAAACCAGTTGAGAGCAGTTCAAACCAGTTGAAACCAGATGAAACCAGTTTAAACCAGTTAAAACAAGTTGAGACCAGTTGAAACCAGATGAAAGCAGTTAAAACCAGTTGAGAGCAGTTCAAACCAGTTGAAACCAGATAAAACCAGTTCAAACCAGTTCAAACCAGTTTAAACCAGTTAAAAAAAGTTGAGACCAGTTCAAACCAGTTGAAATCAGATGAAACCAATTGAAACTAGTTGAGACCAGTTCAAACCAGTTGAAATCAGTTGAACCCAGTTAAATCCAGTTGAGACCAGTTCAAACCAGTTAAAGCAAGTTGAGACCAGTTGAATCCAGATGAAACCAATTAAAAGTAGTTGAAATCAGATAAAACCAGTTACAACCAGTGGAGACCATTTCAAATTAGTTGAAACCAGATGAAACCAGTTAAAACCAGTTGAAACTAGTACAACCAGTTGAGACCAGTCAAAACCATTTGAAACCAGAAAAAACAGTTAAGACCAATCGAGAACAGTTAAGGCCAGTTGAAACCAATTGAGACCAGTTAAAACCAGTTGACACCAGTTGAACCCAATTAAAACCAGTTGAGTCCAGATGAAACCAGTTGAAACCAGTTGAGACCATTTCAAATTAGTTGAAACCAGATGAAACCAGTTGAAACTAGTACAACCAGTTGAGACCAGTTAAAACCATTTGAAACCAGAGAAAAAAACAGTTAAGACCAGTCGAGAACAGTTGAGACCAGTTAAAACCAGTTGACACCAGTTGAACCCAATTAAAACCAGTTGATTCCAGATGAAACCAGTTGAAACCAGTTGAGACCAGTTAAAACCAGTTGACACCAGTTAGAAATAGCGATTCTATAGCATGACTTTACAAGTTAAGATCAAAGTAGAAAATTGAGTTCACGATCATGTTTTCAAACGAAATTACTCTGTGTAATGACTATCAGTATTATAACGCTGATGAAATTGAATTAGCCCATGAAAGTTTCACTAAATTTCCAGTAAATTGGGTATTTGGTAGTAACGACGCTAAGAGAAACATCTTGCTAGTATATTCGATGTGGTTATACAAGGATAGAAAATTCCTTGTATTTGTTCTGTAGATTTCGTCGATTTTGTTACTCGCTAGAAATCTGTGCAAGGTTAGACAAAATGACAAAAATCCCCTATTGGGTAAATCGTATATTACATTGAAAACGGGTTTGAAACAGTTTCCAAAGTAAAACCGTCAAATTTACGTGCAGTGCAAGGTAAACGAAATAATTCATTTTCAAGAAAGAGTGTGTTATGAATTCAAGTGAATGATACATGACCAATATAAGATGCTTGATAGTCGATTGCAGTTTGCCACATGTACCAAACTATTTGAAAGTAATAGAAGAAATGAAAGGCCTTTTTTCTTCTCTATCCTAATTGCGTGTCCTATGGTTTCTTATCTTTGCGTCATTACTACCAATGACGCAGAATATAGTAAATTATATGAAGCAATGTTTTCACACACCGCAATTTTGTTAATCTGGTAGAGAGCTCTTTCTTCTTTGTTGAAAGGAAACAAATCATTAAAAATGTGAATTTAGTTTTCATTTCTGATGACACAAATCACACAAGTTTAAAAGAAACTGCATAATACAAGAACATAGTGATTCTACAGCGTGACTTTACAAATTAGGATCGCACAATTTGGTTCACGATTGTGGTTTCAAAGTCTGTGTAATGAGTCTCGGCATTATAACGGTGCTGAAATCGAACTAGCAGAATTTTGGAAGTTTCATTGAATTTGCGGTAAATTGGGTATTTGGCGGTAACGACGCAAAGTAGAGTAACATCGGAGAAAGAAATCAGTTACTGGGTGAATCGTACATGACACGTTCCCAGTGGTATAAAACCGTTAAATTTTGGTGCAAGATGTACTAAATGATTGGTTATCAAGAAAGAGAACGCTATGAATTACAATGTACATTTCATTGAAAACGGGTTCGAAACCGTTTCCAACGTAAAACCGTCAAATTTTCGTGCAAGGTAAAAGAAATAATCTATTTTCAAGAAAGAGTGTGACAAGTGAACAATTGCACATTACATTGAAAACGGGCTTGAACCCATTCCCAACGTGTAAAACCGTTAAAAATCTCGTGCAAGGTATACGAAATGATTGATTATCAAGGAACAGAACACTATGAACTCGTGAATGACAAATTACCAATTTTAGATGCTTGATAGTCTAATTACTTGCAGATTGCCACAAGTTTCAAAGAATTTGAAAGTAATAGAGAGAATGAAATGCCCTTTTTCTTCTCTATCTGTAATTGCTTGTCCTATGGTTTCTTATTTTTGCGTCATTACTACCAATGACGCAATGTATAGTAAATTATATGTAACAACATATGTAACACAGCGCGAATTTTGTGAATTAGGTACAAAGCTCTTTCTTCTTTGTTGAAAGGAAACAAATCATTGAATTGGGAATTTCTTTCTTCTTTGTTGAAAGGAAACAAATCATTGAATTGGGAATTTCGTTTTCATTTCTTATGAGGCAAGTCACAAATTTAAAAGAAACTATGTGAATACAAGAAAATACTGATTCCATAGCATGACTTTACAAATGAAGAGCAAAGTAGACAATTTGGTTCACAATCATGTTTTAAAACGAAATGAGTGTGTGTAATGACTCTCGGTGTTATAACGGTGATGAAATCGAATTAGCCCATAATGAAAGTTTCACGGAATTTCCAGTAAATTGGGTATTTGGTAGTAACGACGCAAAGTAGAGGAACATCGGGCAAGTATATTCGATCTGGTATGCAAGGAGAGAAAATTCCTTGTATTTGTTCTGTCAATTTCGTCGATTTTGTTACTCGTTACAAATCTGTGCAAGGTTCGACAAAATGACAAAAGTCCGTTATTGGGTAAATCGTATATTACTTTGAAAACTGGTTTGAAACCGTTTTCAACGTAAAACCGTCAAATTTTCGTGCAAGGTAAACGAAATAATTATTTTTCAAATAAGAGTGTGTTATGAATTGAAATGAATGATAAATGGCCAATATAAGATGCTTGATAGTCTATTGCAGTTTGCCACAAGTACCAAAGTATTTGAAAGTAATAGAACGAATGAAAGGCCTTTGGCAGTAACGACGCAAAATAAAGAAACATCGGAGAAAGAAATCCGTACTGGGTGAATCGTACATGGCATTGAAATCGGGCTTAAACCCGTTCCCAATGTGTAAAACCGCTAAATGTTCGTGCAAGGTGTACTAAATAGTTGGTTATCAAGAAAGAGAACGCTATGAATTCAAAGTGAATAACAAGTGACAGCTGTACATTACATTGAAAACGGGCTTGAACCCGTTCCCAACGTGTAAAACCGTTAAAATTTCGTGCAAGGTACTAAAATAATTGATTATCAAGAAAGAGAACGCTATGAATTTGTGAATAACAAATGACCAATTTTAGATGCTTGATAATCTAATTACTTGCAGTTTGCCACAAATACCAAAGAATTTGAAAATAATAGAGCGAATGAAATGCCCTTTTTCTTCTCTATCTTTGATTCCGTGTCCTGCGGTTTTTGTCCTTTGTGTCTTTGCCAATGACGCAATGTATATTAAATTATGTGTAACAACATATGTAACACAGCACGAATTTTGTGAATTAGGTGCAAAGCTCTTTCTTCTTTGTTGAGAGGAAACAAATCATTGAATTCGGACTTTCTTTTTCATTTCTTACGACGCATTCACAAGTTTTAAAGAAACTGCGTGAATACAAGAAAATAGTGATTCTATAGAATGACTTTACAAATTAAGATCAAAGTAGACAATTTGGTTCACGATCATGTTTTAAAACAAAATTATTCTGTGTAATGATTCTCGAACGGTCATGAGATCGAACTAGCCCATAATGAAAATTTCACTAAATTTCCAGTAAATTGGGTATTTGGTAGCAACGACGCTAAGTAGAGAAACATCGGTATATTCGATCTGGTATGTAGGGAGAGAAAATTCCTTGTATTTGTTTTGTCGATTTCGTCGATTTTGTTACTTGCTAGAACTCTGTGCAAGGTTCGACAAAACAAAAATAAGTTATTGCAACTGATTGACAAATTGCCCTACATCGACGTAAATAAGCACTGAATTGATCAGTGTTTTAGTAGTAGCCATGATAAAAATCATGGCTACTACTAAAACACTGATCAATTCAGTGCTTATTTACGTCGATGTAGGGCAATTTGTCAATCAGTTGCAATGAAAACATCACGACGGAAGAACTTCATAAATTTGAATAAAAATAAGTTATTAGGTAAATCGTACATTACGTTGAAATAGGTTTGAAACCATTTCCAACGTAAAAGCGTCAATTTTTCGTGCAACGTAAACGAAATAATTAATTTTCAAGAAAGACTGCGCTGTGAATTCAAGTAAATGATAAATGACCAATGTAAGATGCATGATAGTCTATTGCCGTTTGCCACAAGTACTAAAGTATTTGAAAGTAATAGAACGAATGAAATGCCTTTTTTCTTCTCTATCCTTTAATTGCGTGTCCTATGGTTTCTTATCTTTGCGTCATTACAACCAATAACGCAATGTATAGTAAATTATATGTAACAATGTTTTCACACACCGCGAATTATGTGAATCTGGTAGAAAAGCTCTTTCTTCTTTCTTGAAAGGAAACAAATCATTAAAAATGTAAATTTGTTTTCATTTCTTATGACGCAAATCAGAAGTTTAAAAGAAACTGCATGAATACAAGAAAATAGTGATTCTATAGCATGACAAATAGAGATCAGACAATTTGGTTCACGATCATGGTTTCAAAGTCTGTGTAATGAGTGTCGGCATTATAACGGTGCTGAAATCGAATTAGCACAATTTTCGAATTTCATTGAATTTACGGTAAATTGGGTATTTGGCAGTAACGACGCAAAGTAGAGAAACATCGGAGAAAGAAATCCGTTACTGGGTGAATCGTACATGACATTGAAATCGGGCTTGAACCTGTTCCCAATGGTATAAAACCGTTAAATTTTCGTGCAAGGTGCACTAGATAATTGGTTATCAAGAAAGAGAACGCTATGAATTCAAGTGAATGGCAAATGAACAATTGTACATTACATTGAAAACGGGCTTGAACCCATTCCCAACGTGTAAAACCGTTAAAACTTCGGGCAAGGTATACGAAAAAATTGATTATCAAAAAAGGGAACGTTATGAATTCGTGAATGACAAATGACCAATTTTAGATGCTTGATAGTCTAATTACTTGCAGTTTGCCACAAGTACCAAAGAATTTTAAAGTAATAGAGGGAATGAAATGCCCTTTTTCTTCTCTATCTTTAATTGCGTGTCCTATGGTTTCTTATCTTTGCGTCATTACTTAAAATGACGCAATATATAGTGAATTATATGTAACGACATATGTAACAAAGCGCGAATTTTGTGAATTTATTACAAAGCTCTTTGTTGAAAGGAAACAAATCTTGAATTTCGTTTTCATTTCTTATGACGCAATTCACAAGTTTAAATGAAACTGCGTAAATACAAGAAAATAGTGATTCTATAGCATGACTTTACAAATTAAGATCAAAGTAGACAATTTGGTTCACAATCATGTTTTAAAACGAAATGAGTCCGTGTAATGACTCTCGGTGTTATAACGGAAGATGAAATCGAATTAGCCCATAATGAAAGTTTCACGGAATTTCCAGTAAATTGGGTATTTGGTAGTAACGACGCAAAGTAGAGAAACATCGGACAAGTATATTCGATCTGGTATGCAAGGAGAGAAAATTCCTGGTATTTGTTCTGTCGATTTCGTCGATTTTGTTACTCGTTACAAATCTGTGCAAGGTTCGACAAAATTACAAAAATCCGTTATTGAGTAAATCGTACATTACTTTGAAAACGGGTTTGAAACCGTTTTCAACGTAAAACCGTCAAATTTTCGTGCAAGTAAACGAAATAATTATTTTTCAAATAAGAGTGTGTTATGAATTGTAGTTTGCCACAAGAACCAAAGTATTTGAAAGTAATAGAACGTGATAGTAATAGAAAGAAGAAAGTAATAGTAATAGAAAGGCCTTTTTTTCTTCTCTATCCTTTAATTGCGTGTCGTAGGGTGTCTTCTCTTTGCGTCATTACTACCAATGAGGTAAAATAAAGTAAATTATATGTAGCAATGTTTTCATTCACCACGAATTTCATCTGGTAGAGAGCTCTTCCCTCTTTGTTGAAAGGAAACAAATCATTGAATTGGGAATTTCGTTTTCATTTCTTATGACGCAATTCACAAGTTTAAAAGAAACTGCGTGAATACAAGAAAATAGTGATTCTATAGCATAACTTTACAAATTAAGATCAAAGTAGATAATTTGGTTCACAATCATGTTTTAAAACGAAATGAGTCTGTGTAATGACTCTCGGTGTTAAATGACTCTCGGTGTTATAACGGTGATGAAATCGAATTAGCTCATAATGAAAGTTTCACTTAATTTCAAGTAAATTTGGTATTTGGTAGCAAACGACGCAAAGTAGAGAAACATCGTGCAAGTATATTCCATGTGTTATACAAGGAGAGAAAATTCCTTGTATTTGTTCTGTTGATTTCGTCGATTTTGTTACTCGCTAGAAATCTGTGCAAGGTTAGACAAAATCCGTTATTGGGTAAATCGTACATTACATTGAAAACGGGTTCGAAACCGTTTCCAACGTAAAACCGTCAAATTTTCGTGCAAGGTAAGAGAAATAATCAATTTTCAAGAAAGAGTGTGTTAGGAATTCAGGTGAATGATAGATGACCAATATAAGATGCTTGATAGTCTATTGTAGTTTGCCACAAGTACCAAAGTATTTGAAAGTAATAGAACGAATGAAAGGCCTTTTTTTCTTCTCTATCCTTTAATTGCGTGTCGTAGGGTTTCTTATCTTTGCGTCATTACTACCAATGACATAAAATATAGCAAATTATATGTAGCAATGTTTTCATTCACCGCGAATTTTGTAAATCTGGAAGAGAGCTCTTCCCTCTTTGTAGAAAGGAAACAAATCATTGAATTGGGAATTTCGTTTTCCTTTCTAATGACGCAATTCACAAGTTTAAAAGAAATACAAGAAAATGCTATAGCATGACTTTACAAATTAAGATCAAAGTAGACAATTTGGTTCACAATCATGTTTTAAAACGAAATGAGTCTGTGTAATGACTCTCGGTGTTATAACGGTGATGAAATCGAATTAGCCCATAATGAAAGTTTCACGGAATTTCCAGTAAATTGGGTATTTGATAGTAACGACGCAAAGTAGAGAAACATCGGGCAAGTATATTCGATCTGGCATTCAAGGAGAGAAAATTCCTGGTATTTGTTCTGTCGATTTCGTCGATTTTGTTACTCGTTACAAATCTGTGCAAGGTTGGACAAAATGACAAAAGTCCGTTATTGGGTAAATCGTATATTACTTTGAAAACTGGTTTGAAACCGTTTTCAACGTAAAACCGTCAAATTTTCGTGCAAAGTAAACGAAATAACTATTTTTCAAATAAGAGTGTGTAATGAATTGAAATGAATGATAAATGGCCAATATAAGATGCTTGATAGTCTATTGCAGTTTGCCACAAGTACCAAAGTATTTGAAAGTAATAGAACGAATGAAAGGCCTTTGGCAGTAACGACGCAAAATAAAGAAACATCGGAGAAATAAATCCGTACTGGGTGAATCGTACATGGCATTGAAATCGGGCTTGAACCCGTTCCCAATGTGTAAAACCGCTAAATGTTCGTGCAAGGTGTACTAAATAGTTGGTTATCAAGAAAGAGAACGCTATGAATTCAAGTGAATAACAAGTAACAGCTGTACATTACATTGAAAACGGGCTTGAACCCGTTCCCAACGTGTAAAACCGTTAAAATTTCGTGCAAGGTACTAAAATAAGTGATTATCAAGAAAGAGAACGCTATGAATTCGTGAATAACAAATTACCAATTTTAGATGCTTGATAATCTAATTACTTGCAGTTTGCCACAAATACCAAAGAATTTGAAAGTAATAGAGCGAATGAAATGCCCTTTTTCTTCTCTATCTTTGATTCCGTGTCCTGCGGTTTTTGTCCTTTGTGTCTTTGCCAATGACGCAATGTATATTAAATTATGTGTAACAACATATGTAACACAGCACGAATTTTGTGAATTAGGTGCAAAGCTCTTTCTTCTTTGTTGAGAGGAAACAAATCATTGAATTCGGACTTTCTTTTTCATTTCTTATGACGCATTCACAAGTTTTAAAGAAACTGCGTGAATACAAGAAAATAGTTATTCTATAGAATGACTTTACAAATTAAGATCAAAGTAGACAATTTGGTTCACGATCATGTTTTAAAACAAAATTATTCTGTGTAATGATTCTCGAACGGTGATGAGATCGAACTAGCCCATAATGAAAATTTCACTAAATTTCCAGTAAATTGGGTATTTGGTAGCAACGACGCTAAGTAGAGAAACATCGGTATATTCGATCTGGTATGTAAGGAGAGAAAATTCCTTGTATTTGTTTTGTCGATTTCGTCGATTTTGTTACTTGCTAGAAATCTGTGCAAGGTTCGACAAAACAAAAATAAGTTATTAGGTAAATCGTACATTACGTTGAAATAGGTTTGAAACCATTTCCAACGTAAAAGCGTCAATTTTTCGTGCAACGTAAACGAAATAATTAATTTTCAAGAAAGACTGCGCTGTGAATTCAAGTAAATGATAAATGACCAATGTAAGATGCATGATAGTCTATTGCCGTTTGCCACAAGTACTAAAGTATTTGAAAGTAATAGAACGAATGAAATGCCTTTTTTCTTCTCTATCCTTTAATTGCGTGTCCTATGGTTTCTTATCTTTGCGTCATTACAACCAATAACGCAATGTATAGTAAATTATATGTAACAATGTTTTCACACACCGTGAATTATGTGAATCTGGTAGAAAAGCTCTTTCTTCTTCTTGAAAGGAAACATATCATTAAAAATGTAAATTTTGTTTTCATTTCTTATGACGCAAATCAGAAGTTTAAAAGAAACTGCATGAATACAAGAAAATAGTGATTCTATAGCATGACAAATAGAGGTCAGACAATTTGGTTCACGATCATGGTTTCAAAGTCTGTGTAATGAGTGTCGGCATTATAACGGTGCTGAAATCGAATTAGCACAATTTTCGAATTTCATTGAATTTACGGTAAATTGGGTATTTGGCAGTAACATCGGAGAAACATCGGAGAGAAACGTAGAGAAACATCGGAGAAAGAAATCCGTTACTGGGTGAATCGTACATGACATTGAAATCGGGCTTGAACCTGTTCCCAATGGTATAAAACCGTTAAATTTTCAGATGAAACGAGTTCAAACCAGTTGAAACCAGTTAAAAAAGTTGAGACCAGTTTAAACCAGTTGATATCAGATGAAACCAGTTCAAACTAGTTGAGACCAGTTCAAAACAGTTGAAATCAGTTGAACCCAATTAAAACCTGTTGAGACCAGATCAAACCCGTTCAAACCGGATGAACCCAATTAAAATCAGTTGAGACCAGTTCAAACCAGTTAAAACAAGTTGAGACCAGTTGAAACCAGATGAAACCAGTTAAAACCAGTTGAGAGCAGTTCAAACCAGTTGAAACCAGATGAAACCAGTTTAAACCAGTTAAAACAAGTTGAGACCAGTTGAAACCAGATGAAACCAGTTAAAACCAGTTGAGAGCAGTTCAAACCAGTTGAAACCAGATAAAACCAGTTCAAACCAGTTCAAACCAGTTAAAAAAAGTTGAGACCAGTTCAAACCAGTTGAAATCAGATGAAACCAATTGAAACTAGTTGAGACCAGTTCAAACCAGTTGAAATCAGTTGAACCCAGTTAAATCCAGTTGAGACCAGTTCAAACCAGTTAAAGCAAGTTGAGACCAGTTGAATCCAGATGAAACCAATTAAAAGTAGTTGAAATCAGATAAAACCAGTTACAACCAGTTGAGACCATTTCAAATTAGTTGAAACCAGATGAAACCAGTTAAAACCAGTTGAAACTAGTACAACCAGTTGAGACCAGTCAAAACCATTTGAAACCAGAAAAAACAGTTAAGACCAATCGAGAACAGTTAAGGCCAGTTGAAACCAATTGAGACCAGTTAAAACCAGTTGACACCAGTTGAACCCAATTAAAACCAGTTGAGTCCAGATGAAACCAGTTGAAACCAGTTGAAACTAGTACAACCAGTTGAGATCAGTTAAAACCATTTGAAACCCGGAAAAAAAGCAGTTAAGACCAGTTGAGACCAGTTCAAACCAGTTAAAACCAGTTGAGACCAGTTGAACCCAATTAAAATCAGTTGAGACCAGTTCAAACCAGTTAAAACAAGTTGAGACCAGTTGAAACCAGATGAAACCAGTTAAAACCAGTTGAGAGCAGTTCAAACCAGTTGAAACCAGATGAAACCAGTTCAAACCAGTTTAAACTAGTTAAAAAAGTTGAGACCAGTTCAAACCAGTTGAAATCATTTGAACCCAGTTAAAACCAGTTGAGACCAGTTCAAACCAGTTAAAGCAAGTTGAGACCAGTTGAAACCAGATGACACCAGTTAAAACCAGTTGAAACTAGTACAGCCAGTTGAGACCAGGTAAAAAAAATTTAAACCAGAAAAAAAAAACAGTTAAGACCAGTCGAGAACAGTTGAGGCCAGTTGAAACCAGTTGAGACCAGTTAAAACCAGTTGACAACAGTTGAACCCAATTAAAACCAGTTGAGTCCAGATGAAACCAATTAAAACCAGTTGAGACCCTTTCAAATTAGTTGAAACCAGATGAAACCAGTGAAAACCAGTTGAGAGCAGTTCAAACCAGTTGAAACCAGATGAAACCAGTTCAAACCAGTTTAAACCAGTTAAAACCAGTTAAAACCAGTTGAAACCAGATGAAACCAGTTCAAACCAGTTTAAACCAGTTAAAAAAAGTTGAGACCAGTTCAAACCAGTTGAATTCAGATGAAACCAATTGAAACTAGTTGAGACCAGTTCAAACCAGTTGAAATCAGTTGAACCCAGTTAAAACCAGTTGAGACCAGTTCAAACCAGTTAAAGCAAGTTGAGAACAGTTGAATCCAGATGAAACCAATTTAAAGTAGTTGAGATCAGATGAAACCAGTTAAAACCAGTTGAGACCATTTCAAATTAGTTGAAACCAGATGAAACCAGTTAAAACCAGTTGAAACTAGTACAACCAGTTGAGACCAGTGAAAACCAGTTGACAACAGTTGAACCCAAATAAAACCAGTTGAGTCCAGATGAAACCAATTAAAACCAGTTGAGACCCTTTCAAATTATTTAAAACCAGATGAAACCAGTAAAAACCAGTTGAAACTAGTACAACCAGTTGAGATCAGTTAAAACCATTTGAAACCCGGAAAAAAAGCAGTTAAGACCAGTTGAGACCAGTTCAAACCAGTTAAAACCAGTTGAGACCAGTTGAACCCAGTTCAAACCAGTTGAGGCCAGCTGCGACCAGTTGAAACCAGTTGAAACCAGTTGAGGCCAGCTGAAACCAGTCCAAATCAGTTGAGACCAGTTGAAACCAGTTAAAACCAGTTGAGACCAATTCAAAACAGTTGAGACCAGTTGAAACCAGTTAACACCAGTTGAGAGCAGTTCAAACCAGTTGAAACCAGATGAAACGAGTTCAAACCAGTTGAAACCAGTTAAAAAAGTTGAGACCAGTTTAAACCAGTTGATATCAGATGAAACCAGTTCAAACTAGTTGAGACCAGTTCAAAACAGTTGAAATCAGTTGAACCCAATTAAAACCTGTTGAGACCAGATCAAACCCGTTCAAACCGGATGAACCCAATTAAAATCAGTTGAGACCAGTTCAAACCAGTTAAAACAAGTTGAGACCAGTTGAAACCAGATGAAACCAGTTAAAACCAGTTGAGAGCAGTTCAAACCAGTTGAAACCAGATGAAACCAGTTTAAACCAGTTAAAACAAGTTGAGACCAGTTGAAACCAGATGAAAGCAGTTAAAACCAGTTGAGAGCAGTTCAAACCAGTTGAAACCAGATAAAACCAGTTCAAACCAGTTCAAACCAGTTTAAACCAGTTAAAAAAAGTTGAGACCAGTTCAAACCAGTTGAAATCAGATGAAACCAATTGAAACTAGTTGAGACCAGTTCAAACCAGTTGAAATCAGTTGAACCCAGTTAAATCCAGTTGAGACCAGTTCAAACCAGTTAAAGCAAGTTGAGACCAGTTGAATCCAGATGAAACCAATTAAAAGTAGTTGAAATCAGATAAAACCAGTTACAACCAGTGGAGACCATTTCAAATTAGTTGAAACCAGATGAAACCAGTTAAAACCAGTTGAAACTAGTACAACCAGTTGAGACCAGTCAAAACCATTTGAAACCAGAAAAAACAGTTAAGACCAATCGAGAACAGTTAAGGCCAGTTGAAACCAATTGAGACCAGTTAAAACCAGTTGACACCAGTTGAACCCAATTAAAACCAGTTGAGTCCAGATGAAACCAGTTGAAACCAGTTGAGACCATTTCAAATTAGTTGAAACCAGATGAAACCAGTTGAAACTAGTACAACCAGTTGAGACCAGTTAAAACCATTTGAAACCAGAGAAAAAAACAGTTAAGACCAGTCGAGAACAGTTGAGACCAGTTAAAACCAGTTGACACCAGTTGAACCCAATTAAAACCAGTTGATTCCAGATGAAACCAGTTGAAACCAGTTGAGACCAGTTAAAACCAGTTGACACCAGTTAGAAATAGCGATTCTATAGCATGACTTTACAAGTTAAGATCAAAGTAGAAAATTGAGTTCACGATCATGTTTTCAAACGAAATTACTCTGTGTAATGACTATCAGTATTATAACGCTGATGAAATTGAATTAGCCCATGAAAGTTTCACTAAATTTCCAGTAAATTGGGTATTTGGTAGTAACGACGCTAAGAGAAACATCTTGCTAGTATATTCGATGTGGTTATACAAGGATAGAAAATTCCTTGTATTTGTTCTGTAGATTTCGTCGATTTTGTTACTCGCTAGAAATCTGTGCAAGGTTAGACAAAATGACAAAAATCCCCTATTGGGTAAATCGTATATTACATTGAAAACGGGTTTGAAACAGTTTCCAAAGTAAAACCGTCAAATTTACGTGCAGTGCAAGGTAAACGAAATAATTCATTTTCAAGAAAGAGTGTGTTATGAATTCAAGTGAATGATACATGACCAATATAAGATGCTTGATAGTCGATTGCAGTTTGCCACATGTACCAAACTATTTGAAAGTAATAGAAGAAATGAAAGGCCTTTTTTCTTCTCTATCCTAATTGCGTGTCCTATGGTTTCTTATCTTTGCGTCATTACTACCAATGACGCAGAATATAGTAAATTATATGAAGCAATGTTTTCACACACCGCAATTTTGTTAATCTGGTAGAGAGCTCTTTCTTCTTTGTTGAAAGGAAACAAATCATTAAAAATGTGAATTTAGTTTTCATTTCTGATGACACAAATCACACAAGTTTAAAAGAAACTGCATAATACAAGAACATAGTGATTCTACAGCGTGACTTTACAAATTAGGATCGCACAATTTGGTTCACGATTGTGGTTTCAAAGTCTGTGTAATGAGTCTCGGCATTATAACGGTGCTGAAATCGAACTAGCAGAATTTTGGAAGTTTCATTGAATTTGCGGTAAATTGGGTATTTGGCGGTAACGACGCAAAGTAGAGTAACATCGGAGAAAGAAATCAGTTACTGGGTGAATCGTACATGACACGTTCCCAGTGGTATAAAACCGTTAAATTTTGGTGCAAGATGTACTAAATGATTGGTTATCAAGAAAGAGAACGCTATGAATTACAATGTACATTTCATTGAAAACGGGTTCGAAACCGTTTCCAACGTAAAACCGTCAAATTTTCGTGCAAGGTAAAAGAAATAATCTATTTTCAAGAAAGAGTGTGACAAGTGAACAATTGCACATTACATTGAAAACGGGCTTGAACCCATTCCCAACGTGTAAAACCGTTAAAAATCTCGTGCAAGGTATACGAAATGATTGATTATCAAGGAACAGAACACTATGAACTCGTGAATGACAAATTACCAATTTTAGATGCTTGATAGTCTAATTACTTGCAGATTGCCACAAGTTTCAAAGAATTTGAAAGTAATAGAGAGAATGAAATGCCCTTTTTCTTCTCTATCTGTAATTGCTTGTCCTATGGTTTCTTATTTTTGCGTCATTACTACCAATGACGCAATGTATAGTAAATTATATGTAACAACATATGTAACACAGCGCGAATTTTGTGAATTAGGTACAAAGCTCTTTCTTCTTTGTTGAAAGGAAACAAATCATTGAATTGGGAATTTCTTTCTTCTTTGTTGAAAGGAAACAAATCATTGAATTGGGAATTTCGTTTTCATTTCTTATGAGGCAAGTCACAAATTTAAAAGAAACTATGTGAATACAAGAAAATACTGATTCCATAGCATGACTTTACAAATGAAGAGCAAAGTAGACAATTTGGTTCACAATCATGTTTTAAAACGAAATGAGTGTGTGTAATGACTCTCGGTGTTATAACGGTGATGAAATCGAATTAGCCCATAATGAAAGTTTCACGGAATTTCCAGTAAATTGGGTATTTGGTAGTAACGACGCAAAGTAGAGGAACATCGGGCAAGTATATTCGATCTGGTATGCAAGGAGAGAAAATTCCTTGTATTTGTTCTGTCAATTTCGTCGATTTTGTTACTCGTTACAAATCTGTGCAAGGTTCGACAAAATGACAAAAGTCCGTTATTGGGTAAATCGTATATTACTTTGAAAACTGGTTTGAAACCGTTTTCAACGTAAAACCGTCAAATTTTCGTGCAAGGTAAACGAAATAATTATTTTTCAAATAAGAGTGTGTTATGAATTGAAATGAATGATAAATGGCCAATATAAGATGCTTGATAGTCTATTGCAGTTTGCCACAAGTACCAAAGTATTTGAAAGTAATAGAACGAATGAAAGGCCTTTGGCAGTAACGACGCAAAATAAAGAAACATCGGAGAAAGAAATCCGTACTGGGTGAATCGTACATGGCATTGAAATCGGGCTTAAACCCGTTCCCAATGTGTAAAACCGCTAAATGTTCGTGCAAGGTGTACTAAATAGTTGGTTATCAAGAAAGAGAACGCTATGAATTCAAAGTGAATAACAAGTGACAGCTGTACATTACATTGAAAACGGGCTTGAACCCGTTCCCAACGTGTAAAACCGTTAAAATTTCGTGCAAGGTACTAAAATAATTGATTATCAAGAAAGAGAACGCTATGAATTCGTGAATAACAAATGACCAATTTTAGATGCTTGATAATCTAATTACTTGCAGTTTGCCACAAATACCAAAGAATTTGAAAATAATAGAGCGAATGAAATGCCCTTTTTCTTCTCTATCTTTGATTCCGTGTCCTGCGGTTTTTGTCCTTTGTGTCTTTGCCAATGACGCAATGTATATTAAATTATGTGTAACAACATATGTAACACAGCACGAATTTTGTGAATTAGGTGCAAAGCTCTTTCTTCTTTGTTGAGAGGAAACAAATCATTGAATTCGGACTTTCTTTTTCATTTCTTACGACGCATTCACAAGTTTTAAAGAAACTGCGTGAATACAAGAAAATAGTGATTCTATAGAATGACTTTACAAATTAAGATCAAAGTAGACAATTTGGTTCACGATCATGTTTTAAAACAAAATTATTCTGTGTAATGATTCTCGAACGGTCATGAGATCGAACTAGCCCATAATGAAAATTTCACTAAATTTCCAGTAAATTGGGTATTTGGTAGCAACGACGCTAAGTAGAGAAACATCGGTATATTCGATCTGGTATGTAGGGAGAGAAAATTCCTTGTATTTGTTTTGTCGATTTCGTCGATTTTGTTACTTGCTAGAACTCTGTGCAAGGTTCGACAAAACAAAAATAAGTTATTGCAACTGATTGACAAATTGCCCTACATCGACGTAAATAAGCACTGAATTGATCAGTGTTTTAGTAGTAGCCATGATAAAAATCATGGCTACTACTAAAACACTGATCAATTCAGTGCTTATTTACGTCGATGTAGGGCAATTTGTCAATCAGTTGCAATGAAAACATCACGACGGAAGAACTTCATAAATTTGAATAAAAATAAGTTATTAGGTAAATCGTACATTACGTTGAAATAGGTTTGAAACCATTTCCAACGTAAAAGCGTCAATTTTTCGTGCAACGTAAACGAAATAATTAATTTTCAAGAAAGACTGCGCTGTGAATTCAAGTAAATGATAAATGACCAATGTAAGATGCATGATAGTCTATTGCCGTTTGCCACAAGTACTAAAGTATTTGAAAGTAATAGAACGAATGAAATGCCTTTTTTCTTCTCTATCCTTTAATTGCGTGTCCTATGGTTTCTTATCTTTGCGTCATTACAACCAATAACGCAATGTATAGTAAATTATATGTAACAATGTTTTCACACACCGCGAATTATGTGAATCTGGTAGAAAAGCTCTTTCTTCTTTCTTGAAAGGAAACAAATCATTAAAAATGTAAATTTTGTTTTCATTTCTTATGACGCAAATCAGAAGTTTAAAAGAAACTGCATGAATACAAGAAAATAGTGATTCTATAGCATGACAAATAGAGATCAGACAATTTGGTTCACGATCATGGTTTCAAAGTCTGTGTAATGAGTGTCGGCATTA
Organism: Diadema antillarum; assembly: GCF_040938485.1. NCBI lineage: Eukaryota > Metazoa > Echinodermata > Echinoidea > Diadematoida > Diadematidae > Diadema > Diadema antillarum. The sequence continues at coordinate 50,774 of NW_027273112.1, forward strand.
TAACGGTGCTGAAATCGAATTAGCACAATTTTCGAATTTCATTGAATTTACGGTAAATTGGGTATTTGGCAGTAACGACGCAAAGTAGAGAAACATCGGAGAAAGAAATCCGTTACTGGGTGAATCGTACATGACATTGAAATCGGGCTTGAACCTGTTCCCAATGGTATAAAACCGTTAAATTTTCGTGCAAGGTGCACTAGATAATTGGTTATCAAGAAAGAGAACGCTATGAATTCAAGTGAATGGCAAATGAACAATTGTACATTACATTGAAAACGGGCTTGAACCCATTCCCAACGTGTAAAACCGTTAAAACTTCGGGCAAGGTATACGAAAAAATTGATTATCAAAAAAGGGAACGTTATGAATTCGTGAATGACAAATGACCAATTTTAGATGCTTGATAGTCTAATTACTTGCAGTTTGCCACAAGTACCAAAGAATTTTAAAGTAATAGAGGGAATGAAATGCCCTTTTTCTTCTCTATCTTTAATTGCGTGTCCTATGGTTTCTTATCTTTGCGTCATTACTTAAAATGACGCAATATATAGTGAATTATATGTAACGACATATGTAACAAAGCGCGAATTTTGTGAATTTATTACAAAGCTCTTTGTTGAAAGGAAACAAATCTTGAATTTCGTTTTCATTTCTTATGACGCAATTCACAAGTTTAAATGAAACTGCGTAAATACAAGAAAATAGTGATTCTATAGCATGACTTTACAAATTAAGATCAAAGTAGACAATTTGGTTCACAATCATGTTTTAAAACGAAATGAGTCCGTGTAATGACTCTCGGTGTTATAACGGAAGATGAAATCGAATTAGCCCATAATGAAAGTTTCACGGAATTTCCAGTAAATTGGGTATTTGGTAGTAACGACGCAAAGTAGAGAAACATCGGACAAGTATATTCGATCTGGTATGCAAGGAGAGAAAATTCCTGGTATTTGTTCTGTCGATTTCGTCGATTTTGTTACTCGTTACAAATCTGTGCAAGGTTCGACAAAATTACAAAAATCCGTTATTGAGTAAATCGTACATTACTTTGAAAACGGGTTTGAAACCGTTTTCAACGTAAAACCGTCAAATTTTCGTGCAAGTAAACGAAATAATTATTTTTCAAATAAGAGTGTGTTCTGAATTGTAGTTTGCCACAAGAACCAAAGTATTTGAAAGTAATAGAACGTGATAGTAATAGAAAGAAGAAAGTAATAGTAATAGAAAGGCCTTTTTTTCTTCTCTATCCTTTAATTGCGTGTCGTAGGGTGTCTTCTCTTTGCGTCATTACTACCAATGAGGTAAAATAATGTAAATTATATGTAGCAATGTTTTCATTCACCACGAATTTCATCTGGTAGAGAGCTCTTCCCTCTTTGTTGAAAGGAAACAAATCATTGAATTGGGAATTTCGTTTTCATTTCTTATGACGCAATTCACAAGTTTAAAAGAAACTGCGTGAATACAAGAAAATAGTGATTCTATAGCATAACTTTACAAATTAAGATCAAAGTAGATAATTTGGTTCACAATCATGTTTTAAAACGAAATGAGTCTGTGTAATGACTCTCGGTGTTAAATGACTCTCGGTGTTATAACGGTGATGAAATCGAATTAGCTCATAATGAAAGTTTCACTTAATTTCAAGTAAATTTGGTATTTGGTAGCAAACGACGCAAAGTAGAGAAACATCGTGCAAGTATATTCCATGTGTTATACAAGGAGAGAAAATTCCTTGTATTTGTTCTGTTGATTTCGTCGATTTTGTTACTCGCTAGAAATCTGTGCAAGGTTAGACAAAATCCGTTATTGGGTAAATCGTACATTACATTGAAAACGGGTTCGAAACCGTTTCCAACGTAAAACCGTCAAATTTTCGTGCAAGGTAAGAGAAATAATCAATTTTCAAGAAAGAGTGTGTTAGGAATTCAGGTGAATGATAGATGACCAATATAAGATGCTTGATAGTCTATTGTAGTTTGCCACAAGTACCAAAGTATTTGAAAGTAATAGAACGAATGAAAGGCCTTTTTTTCTTCTCTATCCTTTAATTGCGTGTCGTAGGGTTTCTTATCTTTGCGTCATTACTACCAATGACATAAAATATAGCAAATTATATGTAGCAATGTTTTCATTCACCGCGAATTTTGTAAATCTGGAAGAGAGCTCTTCCCTCTTTGTAGAAAGGAAACAAATCATTGAATTGGGAATTTCGTTTTCCTTTCTAATGACGCAATTCACAAGTTTAAAAGAAATACAAGAAAATGCTATAGCATGACTTTACAAATTAAGATCAAAGTAGACAATTTGGTTCACAATCATGTTTTAAAACGAAATGAGTCTGTGTAATGACTCTCGGTGTTATAACGGTGATGAAATCGAATTAGCCCATAATGAAAGTTTCACGGAATTTCCAGTAAATTGGGTATTTGATAGTAACGACGCAAAGTAGAGAAACATCGGGCAAGTATATTCGATCTGGCATGCAAGGAGAGAAAATTCCTGGTATTTGTTCTGTCGATTTCGTCGATTTTGTTACTCGTTACAAATCTGTGCAAGGTTGGACAAAATGACAAAAGTCCGTTATTGGGTAAATCGTATATTACTTTGAAAACTGGTTTGAAACCGTTTTCAACGTAAAACCGTCAAATTTTCGTGCAAGGTAAACGAAATAATTATTTTTCAAATAAGAGTGTGTTATGAATTGAAATGAATGATAAATGGCCAATATAAGATGCTTGATAGTCTATTGCAGTTTGCCACAAGTACCAAAGTACTTGAAAGTAATAGAACGAATGAAAGGCCTTTGGCAGTAACGACGCAAAATAAAGAAACATCGGAGAAAGAAATCCGTACTGGGTGAATCGTACATGGCATTGAAATCGGGCTTAAACCCGTTCCCAATGTGTAAAACCGCTAAATGTTCGTGCAAGGTGTACTAAATAGTTGGTTATCAAGAAAGAGAACGCTATGAATTCAAGTGAATAACAAGTGACAGCTGTACATTACATTGAAAACGGGCTTGAACCCGTTCCCAACGTGTAAAACCGTTAAAATTTCGTGCAAGGTACTAAAATAATTGATTATCAAGAAAGAGAACGCTATGAATTCGTGAATAACAAATTACCAATTTTAGATGCTTGATAATCTAATTACTTGCAGTTTGCCACAAATACCAAAGAATTTGAAAGTAATAGAGCGAATGAAATGCCCTTTTTCTTCTCTATCTTTGATTCCGTGTCCTGCGGTTTTTGTCCTTTGTGTCTTTGCCAATGACGCAATGTATATTAAATTATGTGTAACAACATATGTAACACAGCACGAATTTTGTGAATTAGGTGCAAAGCTCTTTCTTCTTTGTTGAGAGGAAACAAATCATTGAATTCGGACTTTCTTTTTCATTTCTTATGACGCATTCACAAGTTTTAAAGAAACTGCGTGAATACAAGAAAATAGTGATTCTATAGAATGACTTTACAAATTAAGATCAAAGTAGACAATTTGGTTCACGATCATGTTTTAAAACAAAATTATTCTGTGTAATGATTCTCGAACGGTGATGAGATCGAACTAGCCCATAATGAAAATTTCACTAAATTTCCAGTAAATTGGGTATTTGGTAGCAACGACGCTAAGTAGAGAAACATCGGTATATTCGATCTGGTATGTAAGGAGAGAAAATTCCTTGTATTTGTTTTGTCGATTTCGTCGATTTTGTTACTTGCTAGAAATCTGTGCAAGGTTCGACAAAACAAAAATAAGTTATTAGGTAAATCGTACATTACGTTGAAATAGGTTTGAAACCATTTCCAACGTAAAAGCGTCAATTTTTCGTGCAACGTAAACGAAATAATTAATTTTCAAGAAAGACTGCGCTGTGAATTCAAGTAAATGATAAATGACCAATGTAAGATGCATGATAGTCTATTGCCGTTTGCCACAAGTACTAAAGTATTTGAAAGTAATAGAACGAATGAAATGCCTTTTTTCTTCTCTATCCTTTAATTGCGTGTCCTATGGTTTCTTATCTTTGCGTCATTACAACCAATAACGCAATGTATAGTAAATTATATGTAACAATGTTTTCACACACCGTGAATTATGTGAATCTGGTAGAAAAGCTCTTTCTTCTTCTTGAAAGGAAACATATCATTAAAAATGTAAATTTTGTTTTCATTTCTTATGACGCAAATCAGAAGTTTAAAAGAAACTGCATGAATACAAGAAAATAGTGATTCTATAGCATGACAAATAGAGGTCAGACAATTTGGTTCACGATCATGGTTTCAAAGTCTGTGTAATGAGTGTCGGCATTATAACGGTGCTGAAATCGAATTAGCACAATTTTCGAATTTCATTGAATTTACGGTAAATTGGGTATTTGGCAGTAACATCGGAGAAACATCGGAGAGAAACGTAGAGAAACATCGGAGAAAGAAATCCGTTACTGGGTGAATCGTACATGACATTGAAATCGGGCTTGAACCTGTTCCCAATGGTATAAAACCGTTAAATTTTCGTGCAAGGTGCACTAGATAATTGGTTATCAAGAAAGAGAACGCTATGAATTCAAGAGAATGACAAATGAACAATTGTACATTACATTGAAAACGGGCTTGAACCCATTCCCAACGTGTAAAACCGTTAAGATTTCGGGCAAGGTATACGAAAAAATTGATTATCAAAAAAGGGAACTTTATGAATTCGTGAATGACAAATGACCAATTTTAGATGCTTGATAGTCTAATTACTTGCAGTTTGCCACAAGTACCAAAGAATTTCAAAGTAATAGAGCGAATGAAATGCCCTTTTTCTTCTGTATCTTTACTTACTTAAAATGACGCAATGTATAGTGAATTATATGTAACGACATATGTAACAAAGCGCGAATTTTGTGAATTTATTACAAAGCTCTTTGTTGAAAGGAAACAAATCTTGAATTTCGTTTTAATTTCTTATGACGCAATTCACAAGTTTAAATGAAACTGTGTAAATACAAGAAAATAGTGATTCTATAGCATGACTTTACAAATTAAGATCAAAGTAGACAATTTGGTTCACAATCATGTTTTAAAACGAAATGAGTCCGTGTAATGACTCTCGGTGTTATAACGGAAGATGAAATCGAATTAGCCCATAATGAAAGTTTCACGGAATTTCCAGTAAATTGGGTATTTGGTAGTAACGACGCAAAGTAGAGAAACATCGAATAAGTATATTCGATCTGGTATGCAAGGAGAGAAAATTCCTGGTATTTGTTCTGTCGATTTCGTCGATTTTGTTACTCGTTACAAATCTGTGCAAGGTTCGACAAAATTACAAAAATCCGTTATTGAGTAAATCGTACATTACTTTGAAAACGGGTTTGAAACCGTTTTCAACGTAAAACCGTCAAATTTTCGTGCAAGTAAACGAAATAATTATTTTTCAAATAAGAGTGTGTTATGAATTGTAGTTTGCCACAAGAACCAAAGTATTTGAAAGTAATAGAACGTGATAGTAATAGAAAGAAGAAAGTAATAGTAATAGAAAGGCCTTTTTTTCTTCTCTATCCTTTAATTGCGTGTCGTAGGGTGTCTTCTCTTTGCGTCATTACTACCAATGAGGTAAAATAAAGTAAATTATATGTAGCAATGTTTTCATTCACCACGAATTTCATCTGGTAGAGAGCTCTTCCCTCTCTGTTGAAAGGAAACAAATCATTGAATTGGGAATTTCGTTTTCATTTCTTATGACGCAATTCACAAGTTTAAAAGAAACTGCGTGAATACAAGAAAATAGTGATTCTATAGCATAACTTTACAAATTAAGATCAAAGTAGATAATTTGGTTCACAATCATGTTTTAAAACGAAATGAGTCTGTGTAATGACTCTCGGTGTTAAATGACTCTCGGTGTTATAACGGTGATGAAATCGAATTAGCTCATAATGAAAGTTTCACTTAATTTCAAGTAAATTTGGTATTTGGTAGCAAACGACGCAAAGTAGAGAAACATCGGGCAAGTATATTCCATGTGTTATACAAGGAGAGAAAATTCCTTGTATTTGTTCTGTTGATTTCGTCGATTTTGTTACTCGCTAGAAATCTGTGCAAGGTTAGACAAAATCCGTTATTGGGTAAATCGTACATTACATTGAAAACGGGTTCGAAGCCGTTTCCAACGTAAAACCGTCAAATTTTCGTGCAAGGTAAGAGAAATAATCAATTTTCAAAAAAGAGTGTGTTAGGAATTCAGGTGAATGATAGATGACCAATATCAGATGCTTGATAGTCTATTGTAGTTTGCCACAAGTACCAAAGTATTTGAAAGTAATAGAACGAATGAAAGGCCTTTTTTTCTTCTCTATCCTTTAATTGCGTGTCGTAGGGTTTCTTATCTTTGCGTCATTACTACCAATGACATAAAATATAGCAAATTATATGTAGCAATGTTTTCATTCACCGCGAATTTTGTAAATCTGGAAGAGAGCTCTTCCCTCTTTGTAGAAAGGAAACAAATCATTGAATTGGGAATTTCGTTTTCCTTTCTAATGACGCAATTCACAAGTTTAAAAGAAATACAAGAAAATGCTATAGCATGACTTTACAAATTAAGATCAAAGTAGACAATTTGGTTCACAATCATGTTTTAAAACGAAATGAGTCTGTGTAATGACTCTCGGTGTTATAACGGTGATGAAATCGAATTAGCCCATAATGAAAGTTTCACGGAATTTCCAGTAAATTGGGTATTTGATAGTAACGACGCAAAGTAGAGAAACATCGGGCAAGTATATTCGATCTGGCATGCAAGGAGAGAAAATTCCTGGTATTTGTTCTGTCGATTTCGTCGATTTTGTTACTCGTTACAAATCTGTGCAAGGTTCGTCAAATGCCTTCCGAAGATCTATGAATTCAACTCCAGAAATTTGATTATCTATATTCAAAGACCACTGATTCACAAGTTTTGCAAGAGCAGTTGATGTGGAATGAAATGGTCTGAAACCAGATTGATTAGGGTGTAGTAAATCATTCGCATTCATTAATTCGCTCAGTTGTTGATGTACGGTCCTTTCGATAATTTTACTCACTGTTGGTAAGATTGAGATGGGGCGATAGTTATTCAACGAAAAAATATCTCCTGCTTTAAATATTGGTACTACAAGAGCCTTTCTCCGTTCATGTGGAACAACTCCCGTAGACAGGGATTTGTTAATAATATCGCAAAGAGATTCTGCAATAACATTCTTTGTCATCTTTAAAAGTTTGTAGCCGATGTGACCTTCTCCGGTTGCTTTATCTATGCCAAGAAGCTCGAACTGTCTAAATACAAAATCTCTCGTTATCATACTTAATTTAAATTGAGAATGAGAAGGAACAAAGCCTTTGTCCTCATCTAATATCATTTGAGAAGTATTTCTCTGCAGATCTTTTGTAATTTTAGTAGCATTAGATATGAAAAAATTGTTGAATGTTTCAGCAATACTTGCGTTGTCCGATACTTCTGCATCATCAACCTTTATGGTATTGGGAGAAATGGGTGATGATTTAGGCGTAAATTCCCTCAAGCTCTTCCACATTTTTTTACTGCTGTTACGATTTTGTAAAATTTGGTCAGTGTTATACTGTTTTTTTCTTATTCTCATGAGATGAGTAACTTTGTTTTTTAGATATTTATAGGTATTCCAAAGATCATTGCTGTTGTTAGTTTTAGGAGCTTTGAGAACTTTATCACGTTCCGTCATGAGCTTAACAACCTCATCAGATATCCATGGACATGCATGTTTTCTTATCCGCTTTTTGCGCAAAGGTATATGCTTGTTGACAACATTATTGAAAAGAGTCAACCACATATCCCACGTATCATCAACGTCGTCTATATCTTTTATGACCTGCCACGGAGCACTTCTCAAATCACTATAAAATTCCTCCTCATTAAGATTTATTAATGAGCGAAATTACGCACATTCAGATTTTTGATGGATCTTTGCACTGAATTCCCGAATAGCATATACCAAATAATGATCACTAATGCTAGTCTCAAATATTCCCCATTCACTGTAAAGTTCTTTGATACAAATATCAAATCAATTAAAGTAAAAGCAGTAAAAGTAGAAGCAGTATTTGTAACTGACTTGGTCCGTACATATTTGTATAAAACATAACTTTTTCGGCATTCACATCATGTTGGTGTGGCATATAATTACAATTGAAATCGCCTAATATAATACTGTACAACTCATATGTTCCGAGAGAGCAGAGTCCAAAGTCCTCTCTAATTCGTCAAAGAAATCAGCGTGAGAATTCGGAGGTCTGTAAAATTCCCCTACAAGGATGGAAGGCTTATTTGGATAATTCAATTCAAACCAAAGGCATTCTAAAATAGATGAATTCAAATCGTCTCTTATTTTATAGTTGAATCTTTTGGAAATATATACAGCCACACCGCCACCATGTCTTGTACGGTCTCTATCTAACAAACCAGTTAAAGCAAGTTGAGACCAGTTGAAACCAGATGAAACCAGTTAAAACCAGTTGAAACTAGTACAACCAGTTGAGACCAGGTAAAACCATTTGAAACCAGAAAAAAAACAGTTAAGACCAGTCGAGAACAGTTGAGGCCAGTTGAAACCAGTTGAGACCAGTTAAAACCAGTTGACACCAGTTGAACCCAATTAAAACCAGTTGAGTCCAGATGAAACCAATTGAAACCAGTTGAGACCCTTTCAAATTAGTTAAAACCAGATGAAACCAGTAAAAACCAGTTGAAACTAGTACAACCAGTTGAGATCAGTTAAAACCATTTGAAACCCGGAAAAAAAGCAGTTAAGACCAGTTGAGACCAGTTCAAACCAGTTAAAACCAGTTGAGGCCAGCTGCGACCAGTTCAAACCAGTTGAGGCCAGCTGAGAGCAGTTGAAACCAGTTCAAACCAGTTGAGGCCAGCTGAAACCAGTTAAAACCAGTTGAGACCAATTCAAAAGTTGAGACCAGTTGAAACCAATTAAAACCAGTTGAGAGCAGTTCAAACCAGTTGAAACCAGATGAAACGAGTTCAAACCAGTTGACACCAGTTAAAAAAAGTTGAGACCAGTTTAAACCAGTTGATATCAGATGAAACCAGTTCAAACTAGTTGAGACCAGTTCAAACCAGTTGAAATCAGTTGAACCCAATTAAAACCTGTTGAGACCAGATCAAACCCGTTCAAACCGGATGAACCCAATTAAAATCAGTTGAGACCAGTTCAAACCAGTTAAAACAAGTTGAGACTAGTTGAAACCAGATGAAACCAGTTAAAACCAGTTGAGAGCAGGTCAAACCAGTTGAAACCAGATGAAACCAGTTCAAACCAGTTGAAACCAGTTAAAACAAGTTGAGACCAGTTGAAGCCAGATGAAACCAGTTAAAACCAGTTGAGAGCAGTTCAAACCAGTTGAAACCAGATGAAACGAGTTCAAACCAGTTTAAACCAGTTAAAAAAAGTTGAGACCAGTTCAAACCAGTTGAAATCAGATGAAACCAATTGAAACTAGTTGACACCAGTTCAAACCAGTTGAAATCAGTTGAAACCAGTTTAAACCAGTTAAAAAAGTTGAGACCAGTTAAAACCAGTTGACACCAGTTGAACCCAAGTAAAACCAGTTGAGTCAAGATGAAACCAAATGAAACCAGTTGAGACCCTTTCAAATTAGGTTAAAACCAGATGAAACCAGTAAAAACCAGTTGAAACTAGTACAACCAGTTGAGATCAGTTAAAACCATTTGAAACCCGGAAAAAAAAAGCAGTTAAGACCAGTTGAGACCAGTTCAAACCAATTAAAACCAGTTGAGACCAGTTGAACCCAGTTCAAACCAGTTGAGGCCAGCTGCGACCAGTTGAAACCAGTTGAAACCAGTTGAGGCCAGCTGAAACCAGTCCAAATCAGTTGAGACCAGTTGAAACCAGTTAAAACCAGTTGAGACCAATTCAAAACAGTTGAGACCAGTTGAAACCAGTTAAAACCAGTTGAGAGCAGTTCAAACCAGTTGAAACAAGATGAAACGAGTTCAAACCAGTTGAAACCAGTTAAAAAAAGTTGAGACCAGTTTAAACAAGTTGATATCAGATGAAACCAGTTCAAACTAGTTGAGACCAGTTCAAACCAGTTGAAATCAGTTGAACCCAATTAAAATCAGTTGAGACCAGTTCAAACCAGTTAAAACAAGTTGAGACCAGTTGAAACCAGATGAAACCAGTTAAAACCAGTTGAGAGCAGTTCAAACCAGTTGAAACCAGATGAAACCAGTTCAAACCAGTTTAAACTAGTTAAAAAAAGTTGAGACCAGTTCAAACCAGTTGAAATCAGATGAAACCAATTGAAACTAGTTGAGACCAGATCAAACCCGATCAAACCGGATGAACCCAATTAAAATCAGTTGAGACCAGTTCAAACCAGTTAAAACAAGTTGAGACCAGTTGAAACCAGATGATACCAGTTAAAACCAGTTGAGAGCAGTTCAAACCAGTTGAAACCAGATGAAACCAGTTCAAACCAGTTTAAACTAGTTAAAAAAAGTTGAGACCAGTTCAAACCAGTTGAAATCAGATGAAACCAATTGAAACTAGTTGAGACCAGTTCAAACCAGTTGAAATCAGTTGAACCCAGTTAAAACCAGTTGAGACTAGTTCAAACAAGTTAAAGCAAGTTGAGACCAGTTGAAACCAGATGAAACCAGGTAAAAACAGGTGAAACTAGTACAGCCAGTTGAGACCAGGTAAAACCATTTGAAACCAGAAAAAAAAACAGTTAAGACCAGTCGAGAACAGTTGAGGCCAGTTGAAACCAGTTGAGACCAATTAAAACCAGTTGACACCAGTTGAACCCAATTAAAACCAGTTGAGTCCAGATGAAACCAATTAAAACCAGTTGAGACCCTTTCAAATTAGTTAAAACCAGATGAAACCAGTAAAAACCAGTTGAAACTAGTACAGCCAGTTAAGACCAGGTAAAACCATTTGAAACCAGAAAAAAAAACAGTTAAGACCAGTCGAGAACAGTGTAGGCCAGTTGAAACCAATTGAGACCAGTTAAAACCAGTTGACACCAGTTGAACCCAATTAAAACCAGTTGAGTCCAGATGAAACCAGTTGAAACCAGTTGAGACCATTTCAAATTAGTTGAAACCAGATGAAACCAGTTAAAACCAGTTGAGAGCAGTTCAAACCAGTTGAAACCAGATGAAACCAGTTCAAACCAGTTTAAACCAGTTAAAAAAAGTTGAGACCAGTTCAAACCAGTTGAAATCAGATGAAACCAATTGAAACTAGTTGAGACCCGTTCAAACCAGTTGAAATCAGTTGAACCCAGTTAAAACCAGTTGAGACCAGTTCAAACCAGTTAAAGCAAGTTGAGACCAGTTGAATCCAGATGAAACCAATTAAAAGTAGTTGAGATCAGATGAAACCAGTTAAACCCAGTTGAGACCATTTCAAATTATTTGAAACCAGATGAAACCAGTTAAAACCAGTTGAAACTAGTACAACCAGTTGAGACCAGTTAAAACCAGTTGACACCTGTTGAACCCAAGTAAAACCAGTTGAGTCAAGATGAAACCAATTGAAACCAGTTGAGACCCTTTCAAATTAGTTAAAACCAGATGAAACCAGTAAAAACCAGTTGAAACTAGTACAACCAGTTGAGATCAGTTAAAACCATTTGAAACCCGGGAAAAAAAAGCAGTTAAGACCAGTTGAGACCAGTTCAAACCAGTTAAAACCAGTTGAGACCAGTTGAACCCAGTTGAAACCAGTTGAGGCCAGCTGCGACCAGTTGAAACCAGTTGAAACCAGTTGAGGCCAGCTGAAACCAGTCCAAATCAGTTGAGACCAGTTGAAACCAGTTAAAACCAGTTGAGACCAATTCAAAACAGTTGAGACCAGTTGAAACCAGTTAAAACCAGTTGAGAGCAGTTCAAACCAGTTGAAACCAGATGAAACGAGTTCAAACCAGTTGAAACCAGTTAAAAAAAAGTTGAGACCAGTTTAAACCAGTTGATATGAGATGAAACCAGTTCAAACTAGTTGAGACCAGTTCAAACCAGTTGAAATCAGTTGAACCCAATTAAAACCTGTTGAGACCAGATCAAACCCGATCAAACCGGATGAACCCAATTAAAATCAGTTGAGACCAGTTCAAACCAGTAAAAACAAGTTGAGACCAGTTGAAACCAGATGAAACCAGTTAAAACCAGTTGAGAGCAGTTCAAACCAGTTGAAACCAGATGAAACCAGTTCAAACGAGTTTAAACTAGTTAAAAAAAGTTGAGACCAGTTCAAACCAGTTGAAATCAGATGAAACCAATTGAAACTAATTGAGACCAGTTAAAACCAGTTGAAATCAGTTGAACCCAGTTAAAACCAGTTGAGACCAGTTCAAACCAGTTAAAGCAAGTTGAGACCAGTTGAAACCAGATGAAACCAGTTAAAACCAGTTGAAACTAGTACAACCAGTTGAGACCAGGTAAAACCATTTGAAACCAGAAAAAAAAAACAGTTAAGACCAGTCGAGAACAGTTGAGGCCAGTTGAAACCAGTTGAGACCAGTTAAAACCAGTTGACACCAGTTGAACCCAATTAAAACCAGTTGAGTCCAGATGAAACCAATTAAAACCAGTTGAGACCCTTTCAAATTAGTTAAAACCAGATGAAACCAGTAAAAACCAGTTCAAACTAGTACAACCAGTTGAGATCAGTTAAAACCATTTGAAACCCGGAAAAAAAGCAGTTAAGACCAGTTCAAACCAGTTAAAACCAGCTGAGACCAGTTGAACCCAGTTCAAACCAGTTGAGGCCAGCTGAGACCAGTTGAAACCAGTTCAAACAGGTTGAGGCCAGCTGAAACCAGTCCAAATCAGTTGAGACCAGTTGAAACCAGTTAAAACCAGTTGAGACCACTTCAGAAGTTGAGACCAGTTGAAACCAGTTAAAACCAGTTGAGAGCAGTTCAAACCAGTTGAAACCAGATGAAACGAGTTCAAACCAGTTGACACGAGTTTAAAAAAGTTGAGACCAGTTTAAACCAGTTGATATCAGATGAAACCAGTTCAAACTAGTTGAGACCAGTTCAAACCAGTTGAAATCAGTTGAACCCAATTAAAACCTGTTGAGACCAGATCAAACCCGTTCAAACCGGATGAACCCAATTAAAATCAGTTGAGACCAGTTCAAACCAGTTAAAACAAGTTGAGACCAGTTGAAACCAGATGAAACCAGTTAAAACCAGTTGAGAGCAGTTCAAACCAGTTGAAACCAGATGAAACCAGTTCAAACCATTTAAAACAAGTTGAGACCAGTTGAAACCAGACGAAACCAGTTAAAACCAGTTGAGAGCAGTTCAAACCAGTTGAAACCAGTTGAGAGCAGTTCAAACCAGTTGAAACCAGATGAAACCAGTTCAAACCAGTTTAAACCAGTTAAAAAATGTGAGACCAGTTCAAACCAGTTGAAATCAGATGAAACCAATTGAAACTAGTTGACACCAGTTCAAACCAGTTGAAATCAGTTGAACCCAGTTAAAACCAGTTGAGACCAGTTCAAACCAGTTAAAGGAAGTTGAGACCAGTTGAATCCAGATGAAACCAATTAAAAGTAGTTGAGATCAGATGAAACCAGTTAAAACCAGTTGAGACCATTTCAAATTAGTTGAAACCAGATGAAACCAGTTAAAACCAGTTGAAACTAGTACAACCAGTTGAGACCAGTTAAAACCAGTTGACACCAGTTGAACCCAAGTAAAACCAGTTGAGTCCAGATGAAACCAATTGAAACCAGTTGAGACCCTTTCAAATTAGTTAAAACCAGAGAAACCAGTAAAAACCAGTTGAAACTAGTACAACCAGTTGAGATCAGTTAAAACCATTTGAAACCCGGAAAAAAGCAGTTAAGACCAGTTGAGACCAGTTCAAACCAGTTAAAACCAGTTGAGACCAGTTGAACCCAGTTCAAACCAGTTGAGGCCAGCTGCGACCAGTTGAAACCAGTTGAAACCAGCTGAGGCCAGCTGAAACCAGTCCAAATCAGTTGAGACCAGTTGAAACCAGTTAAAACCAGTTGAGACCAATTCAAAACAGTTGAGACCAGTTGAAACCAGTTAAAACCAGTTAAGAGCAGTTCAAACCAGTTGAAACCGATGAAACGAGTTCAAACCAGTTGAAACCAGTTTAAAAAAAAGTTGAGACCAGTTTAAACCAGTTGATATCAGATGAAACCAGTTAAAACTAGTTGAGACCAGTTCAAACCAGTTGAAATCAGTTGAACCCAATTAAAAACCTGTTGAGACCAGATCAAACCCGATCAAACCGGATGAACCCAATTAAAATCAGTTGAGACCAGTTCAAACCAGTTAAAACAAGTTGAGACCAGTTGAAACCAGATGAAACCAGTTAAAACCAGTTGAGAGCAGTTCAAACCAGTTGAAACCAGATGAAACCAGTTCAAACCAGTTTAAACTAGTTAAAAAAAGTTGAGACCAGTTCAAACCAGTTGAAATCAGATGAAACCACTTGAAACTAGTTGAGACCAGTTCAAACCAGTTGAAATCAGTTGAACCCAGTTAAAACCAGTTGAGACTAGTTCAAACCAGTTAAAGCAAGTTGAGACCAGTTGAAACCAGATGAAACCAGTTAAAAGCAGTTGAAACTAGTACAGCCAGTTAAGACCAGGTAAAACCATTTGAAACCAGAAAAAAAAAACAGTTAAGACCAGTCGCGAACAGTTGAGGCCAGTTGAAACCAGTTGAGACCAGTTAAAACCAGTTGACACCAGTTGAACCCAATTAAAACCAGTTGAGTCCAGATGAAACCAATTAAAACCAGTTGAGACCCTTTCAAATTAGTTAAAACCAGATGAAACCAGTAAAAACCAGTTGAAACTAGTACAGCCAGTTGAGACCAGGTAAAACAATTTGAAACCAGAAAAAAAAACAGCTAAGACCAGTCGAGGACAGTGTAGGCCAGTTGAAACCAATTGAGACCAGTTAAAACCAGTTGACACCAGTTGAACCCAATTAAAACCAGTTGAGTCCAGATGAAACCAGTTGAAACCAGTTGAGACCATTTCAAATTAGTTGAAACCAGATGAAACCAGTTAAAACCAGTTGAGAGCAGTTCAAACCAGTTGAAACCAGATGAAAACAGTTCAAACCAGTTTAAACCAGTTAAAACCAGTTGAAACCAGATGAAACCAGTTCAAACCAGTTTAAACCAGTTAAAAAAAGTTGAGACCAGTTCAAACCAGTTGAAATCAGATGAAACCAATTGAAACTAGTTGAGACCAGTTCAAACCAGTTGAAATCAGTTGAACCCAGTTAAAACCAGTTGAGACCAGTTCAAACCAGTTAAAGCAAGTTGAGACCAGTTGAATCCAGATGAAACCAATTAAAAGTAGTTGAGATCAGATGAAACCAGTTAAAACCAGTTGAGACCATTTCAAATTAGTTGAAACCAGATGAAACCAGTTAAAATTCATGTGGAACAACTCCCGTAGACAGGGATTTGTTAATAATATCGCAAAGAGATTCTGCAATAACATTCTTTGTCATCTTTAAAAGTTTGTAGCCGATGTGACCTTCTCCGGTTGCTTTATCTATGCCAAGAAGCTCGAACTGTCTAAATACAAAATCTCTCGTTATCATACTTAATTTAAATTGAGAATGAGAAGGAACAAAGCCTTTGTCCTCATCTAATATCATTTGAGAAGTATTTCTCTGCAGATCTTTTGTAATTTTAGTAACATTAGATATGAAAAAATTGTTGAATGTTTCAGCAATACTTGCGTTGTCCGATACTTCTGCATCATCAACCTTTATGGTATTGGGAGAAATGGGTGATGATTTAGGCGTAAATTCCCTCAAGCTCTTCCACATTTTTTTACTGCTGTTACGATTTTGTAAAATTTGGTCAGTGTTATACTGTTTTTTTCTTATTCTCATGAGATGAGTAACTTTGTTTTTTAGATATTTATAGGTATTCCAAAGATCATTGCTGTTGTTAGTTTTAGGAGCTTTGAGAACTTTATCACGTTCCGTCATGAGCTTAACAACCTCATCAGATATCCATGGACATGCATGTTTTCTTATCCGCTTTTTTGCGCAAAGGTATATGCTTGTTGACAACATTATTGAAAAGAGTCAACCACATATCCCACGTATCATCAACGTCGTCTATATCTTTTATGACCTGCCACGGAGCACTTCTCAAATCACTATAAAATTCCTCCTCATTAAGATTTATTAATGAGCGAAATTACGCACATTCAGATTTTTGATGGATCTTTGCACTGAATTCCCGAATAGCATATACCAAATAATGATCACTGATGCTAGTCTCAAATATTCCCCATTCACTGTAAAGTTCTTTGATACAAATATCAAATCAATTAAAGTAAAAGCAGTAAAAGTAGAAGCAGTATTTGTAACTGACTTGGTCCGTACATATTTGTATAAAACATAACTTTTTCGGCATTCACATCATGTTGGTGTGGCATATAATTACAATTGAAATCGCCTAATATAATACTGTACAACTCATATGTTCCGAGAGAGCAGAGTCCAAAGTCCTCTCTAATTCGTCAAAGAAATCAGCGTGAGAATTCGGAGGTCTGTAAAATTCCCCTACAAGGATGGAAGGCTTATTTGGATAATTCAATTCAAACCAAAGGCATTCTAAAATAGATGAATTCAAATCGTCTCTTATTTTATAGTTGAATCTTTTGGAAATATATACAGCCACACCGCCACCATGTCTTGTACGGTCTCTATCTAACAAACCAGTTAAAGCAAGTTGAGACCAGTTGAAACCAGATGAAACCAGTTAAAACCAGTTGAAACTAGTACAACCAGTTGAGATCAGGTAAAACCATTTGAAACCAGAAAAAAAAGCAGTTAAGACCAGTCGAGAACAGTTGAGGCCAGTTGAAACCAGTTGAGACCAGTTAAAACCAGTTGACACCAGTTGAACCCAATTAAAACCAGTTGAGTCCAGATGAAACCAATTGAAACCAGTTGAGACCCTTTCAAATTAGTTAAAACCAGATGAAACCACTAAAAACCAGTTGAAACTAGTACAACCAGTTGAGATCAGTTAAAACCATTTGAAACCCGGAAAAAAAGCAGTTAAGACCAGTTGAGACCAGTTCAAACCAGTTGAGGCCAGCTGAGAGCAGTTGAAACCAGTTCAAACCAGTTGAGGCCAGCTGAAACCAGTTAAAACCAGTTGAGACCAATTCAAAAGTTGAGACCAGTTGAAACCAATTAAAACCAGTTGAGAGCAGTTCAAACCAGTTGAAACCAGATGAAACGAGTTCAAACCAGTTGACACCAGTTAAAAAAAGTTGAGACCAGTTTAAACCAGTTGATATCAGATGAAACCAGTTCAAACTAGTTGAGACCAGTTCAAACCAGTTGAAATCAGTTGAACCCAATTAAAACCTGTTGAGACCAGATCAAACCCGTTCAAACCGGATGAACCCAATTAAAATCAGTTGAGACCAGTTCAAACCAGTTAAAACAAGTTGAGACCAGTTCAAACCAGATGAAACCAGTTAGAACCAGTTGAGAGCAGGTCAAACCAGTTGAAACCAGATGAAACCAGTTCAAACCAGTTGAAACCAGTTAAAACAAGTTGAGACCAGTTGAAACCAGATGAAACCAGTTAAAACCAGTTGAGAGCAGTTCAAACCAGTTGAAACCAGATGAAACGAGTTCAAACCAGTTTAAACCAGTTAAAAAAAGTTGAGACCAGTTCAAACCAGTTGAAATCAGATGAAACCAATTGAAACTAGTTGACACCAGTTCAAACCAGTTGAAATCAGTTGAAACCAGTTCAAACCAGTTTAAACCAGTTTAAAAAGTTGAGACCAGTTAAAACCAGTTGACACCAGTTGAACCCAAGTAAAACCAGTTGAGTCAAGATGAAACCAAATGAAACCAGTTGAGACCCTTTCAAATTAGGTTAAAACCAGATGAAACCAGTAAAAACCAGTTGAAACTAGTACAACCAGTTGAGATCAGTTAAAACCATTTGAAACCCGGAAAAAAAGCAGTTAAAACCAGGTGAGACCAGTTGAACCCAGTTCAAACCAGTTGAGGCCAGCTGCGACCAGTTGAAACCAGTTGAAACCAGTTGAGGCCAGCTGAAACCAGTCCAAATCAGTTGAGACCAGTTGAAACCAGTTAAAACCAGTTGAGACCAATTCAAAACAGTTGAGACCAGTTGAAACCAGTTAAAACCAGTTGAGAGCAGTTCAAACCAGTTGAAACAAGATGAAACGAGTTCAAACCAGTTGAAACCAGTTAAAAAAAGTTGAGACCAGTTTAAACAAGTTGATATCAGATGAAACCAGTTCAAACTAGTTGAGACCAGTTCAAACCAGTTGAATCAGTTGAACCCAATTAAAACCTGTTGAGACCAGATCAAACCCGATCAAACCGGATGAACCCAATTAAAATCAGTTGAGACCAGTTCAAACCAGTTAAAACAAGTTGAGACCAGTTGAAACCAGATGAAACCAGTTAAAACCAGTTGAGAGCAGTTCAAACCAGTTGAAACCAGATGAAACCAGTTCAAACCAGTTTAAACTAGTTAAAAAAAGTTGAGACCAGTTCAAACCAGTTGAAATCAGATGAAACCAATTGAAACTAGTTGAAACCAGTTCAAACCAGTTGAAATCAGTTGAACCCAGTTAAAACCAGTTGAGACTAGTTCAAACAAGTTAAAGCAAGTTGAGACCAGTTGAAACCAGATGAAACCAGGTAAAAACAGTTGAAACTAGTACAGCCAGTTGAGACCAGGTAAAACCATTTGAAACCAGAAAAAAAAACAGTTAAGACCAGTCGAGAACAGTTGAGGCCAGTTGAAACCAGTTGAGACCAATTAAAACCAGTTGACACCAGTTGAACCCAATTAAAACCAGTTGAGTCCAGATGAAACCAATTAAAACCAGTTGAGACCCTTTCAAATTAGTTAAAACCAGATGAAACCAGTAAAAACCAGTTGAAACTAGTACAGCCAGTTAAGACCAGGTAAAACCATTTGAAACCAGAAAAAAAAAACAGTTAAGACCAGTCGAGAACAGTGTAGGCCAGTTGAAACCAATTGAGACCAGTTAAAACCAGTTGACACCAGTTGAACCCAATTAAAACCAGTTGAGTCCAGATGAAACCAGTTGAAACCAGTTGAGACCATTTCAAATTAGTTGAAACCAGATGAAACCAGTTAAAACCAGTTGAGAGCAGTTCAAACCAGTTGAAACCAGATGAAACCAGTTCAAACCAGTTTAAACCAGTTAAAAAAAGTTGAGACCAGTTCAAACCAGTTGAAATCAGATGAAACCAATTGAAACTAGTTGAGACCCGTTCAAACCAGTTGAAATCAGTTGAACCCAGTTAAAACCAGTTGAGACCAGTTCAAACCAGTTAAAGCAAGTTGAGACCAGTTGAATCCAGATGAAACCAATTAAAAGTAGTTGAGATCAGATGAAACCAGTTAAAACCAGTTGAGACCATTTCAAATTAGTTGAAACCAGATGAAACCAGTTAAAATTCATGTGGAACAACTCCCGTAGACAGGGATTTGTTAATAATATCGCAAAGAGATTCTGCAATAACATTCTTTGTCATCTTTAAAAGTTTGTAGCCGATGTGACCTTCTCCGGTTGCTTTATCTATGCCAAGAAGCTCGAACTGTCTAAATACAAAATCTCTCGTTATCATACTTAATTTAAATTGAGAATGAGAAGGAACAAAGCCTTTGTCCTCATCTAATATCATTTGAGAAGTATTTCTCTGCAGATCTTTTGTAATTTTAGTAACATTAGATATGAAAAAATTGTTGAATGTTTCAGCAATACTTGCGTTGTCCGATACTTCTGCATCATCAACCTTTATGGTATTGGGAGAAATGGGTGATGATTTAGGCGTAAATTCCCTCAAGCTCTTCCACATTTTTTTACTGCTGTTACGATTTTGTAAAATTTGGTCAGTGTTATACTGTTTTTTTCTTATTCTCATGAGATGAGTAACTTTGTTTTTTAGATATTTATAGGTATTCCAAAGATCATTGCTGTTGTTAGTTTTAGGAGCTTTGAGAACTTTATCACGTTCCGTCATGAGCTTAACAACCTCATCAGATATCCATGGACATGCATGTTTTCTTATCCGCTTTTTGCGCAAAGGTATATGCTTGTTGACAACATTATTGAAAAGAGTCAACCACATATCCCACGTATCATCAACGTCGTCTATATCTTTTATGACCTGCCACGGAGCACTTCTCAAATCACTATAAAATTCCTCCTCATTAAGATTTATTAATGAGCGAAATTACGCACATTCAGATTTTTGATGGATCTTTGCACTGAATTCCCGAATAGCATATACCAAATAATGATCACTGATGCTAGTCTCAAATATTCCCCATTCACTGTAAAGTTCTTTGATACAAATATCAAATCAATTAAAGTAAAAGCAGTAAAAGTAGAAGCAGTATTTGTAACTGACTTGGTCCGTACATATTTGTATAAAACATAACTTTTTCGGCATTCACATCATGTTGGTGTGGCATATAATTACAATTGAAATCGCCTAATATAATACTGTACAACTCATATGTTCCGAGAGAGCAGAGTCCAAAGTCCTCTCTAATTCGTCAAAGAAATCAGCGTGAGAATTCGGAGGTCTGTAAAATTCCCCTACAAGGATGGAAGGCTTATTTGGATAATTCAATTCAAACCAAAGGCATTCTAAAATAGATGAATTCAAATCGTCTCTTATTTTATAGTTGAATCTTTTGGAAATATATACAGCCACACCGCCACCATGTCTTGTACGGTCTCTATCTAACAAACCAGTTAAAGCAAGTTGAGACCAGTTGAAACCAGATGAAACCAGTTAAAACCAGTTGAAACTAGTACAACCAGTTGAGATCAGGTAAAACCATTTGAAACCAGAAAAAAAAGCAGTTAAGACCAGTCGAGAACAGTTGAGGCCAGTTGAAACCAGTTGAGACCAGTTAAAACCAGTTGACACCAGTTGAACCCAATTAAAACCAGTTGAGTCCAGATGAAACCAATTGAAACCAGTTGAGACCCTTTCAAATTAGTTAAAACCAGATGAAACCACTAAAAACCAGTTGAAACTAGTACAACCAGTTGAGATCAGTTAAAACCATTTGAAACCCGGAAAAAAAGCAGTTAAGACCAGTTGAGACCAGTTCAAACCAGTTGAGGCCAGCTGAGAGCAGTTGAAACCAGTTCAAACCAGTTGAGGCCAGCTGAAACCAGTTAAAACCAGTTGAGACCAATTCAAAAGTTGAGACCAGTTGAAACCAATTAAAACCAGTTGAGAGCAGTTCAAACCAGTTGAAACCAGATGAAACGAGTTCAAACCAGTTGACACCAGTTAAAAAAAGTTGAGACCAGTTTAAACCAGTTGATATCAGATGAAACCAGTTCAAACTAGTTGAGACCAGTTCAAACCAGTTGAAATCAGTTGAACCCAATTAAAACCTGTTGAGACCAGATCAAACCCGTTCAAACCGGATGAACCCAATTAAAATCAGTTGAGACCAGTTCAAACCAGTTAAAACAAGTTGAGACCAGTTCAAACCAGATGAAACCAGTTAGAACCAGTTGAGAGCAGGTCAAACCAGTTGAAACCAGATGAAACCAGTTCAAACCAGTTGAAACCAGTTAAAACAAGTTGAGACCAGTTGAAACCAGATGAAACCAGTTAAAACCAGTTGAGAGCAGTTCAAACCAGTTGAAACCAGATGAAACGAGTTCAAACCAGTTTAAACCAGTTAAAAAAAGTTGAGACCAGTTCAAACCAGTTGAAATCAGATGAAACCAATTGAAACTAGTTGACACCAGTTCAAACCAGTTGAAATCAGTTGAAACCAGTTCAAACCAGTTTAAACCAGTTAAAAAAGTTGAGACCAGTTAAAACCAGTTGACACCAGTTGAACCCAAGTAAAACCAGTTGAGTCAAGATGAAACCAAATGAAACCAGTTGAGACCTTTTCAAATTAGGTTAAAACCAGATGAAACCAGTAAAAACCAGTTGAAACTAGTACAACCAGTTGAGATCAGTTAAAACCATTTGAAACCCGGAAAAAAAGCAGTTAAAACCAGGTGAGACCAGTTGAACCCAGTTCAAACCAGTTGAGGCCAGCTGCGACCAGTTGAAACCAGTTGAAACCAGTTGAGGCCAGCTGAAACCAGTCCAAATCAGTTGAGACCAGTTGAAACCAGTTAAAACCAGTTGAGACCAATTCAAAACAGTTGAGACCAGTTGAAACCAGTTAAAACCAGTTGAGAGCAGTTCAAACCAGTTGAAACAAGATGAAACGAGTTCAAACCAGTTGAAACCAGTTAAAAAAAGTTGAGACCAGTTTAAACAAGTTGATATCAGATGAAACCAGTTCAAACTAGTTGAGACCAGTTCAAACCAGTTGAATCAGTTGAACCCAATTAAAACCTGTTGAGACCAGATCAAACCCGATCAAACCGGATGAACCCAATTAAAATCAGTTGAGACCAGTTCAAACCAGTTAAAACAAGTTGAGACCAGTTGAAACCAGATGAAACCAGTTAAAACCAGTTGAGAGCAGTTCAAACCAGTTGAAACCAGATGAAACCAGTTCAAACCAGTTTAAACTAGTTAAAAAAAGTTGAGACCAGTTCAAACCAGTTGAAATCAGATGAAACCAATTGAAACTAGTTGAAACCAGTTCAAACCAGTTGAAATCAGTTGAACCCAGTTAAAACCAGTTGAGACTAGTTCAAACAAGTTAAAGCAAGTTGAGACCAGTTGAAACCAGATGAAACCAGGTAAAAACAGTTGAAACTAGTACAGCCAGTTGAGACCAGGTAAAACCATTTGAAACCAGAAAAAAAAACAGTTAAGACCAGTCGAGAACAGTTGAGGCCAGTTGAAACCAGTTGAGACCAATTAAAACCAGTTGACACCAGTTGAACCCAATTAAAACCAGTTGAGTCCAGATGAAACCAATTAAAACCAGTTGAGACCCTTTCAAATTAGTTAAAACCAGATGAAACCAGTAAAAACCAGTTGAAACTAGTACAGCCAGTTAAGACCAGGTAAAACCATTTGAAACCAGAAAAAAAAAACAGTTAAGACCAGTCGAGAACAGTGTAGGCCAGTTGAAACCAATTGAGACCAGTTAAAACCAGTTGACACCAGTTGAACCCAATTAAAACCAGTTGAGTCCAGATGAAACCAGTTGAAACCAGTTGGGACCATTTCAAATTAGTTGAAACCAGATGAAACCAGTTAAAACCAGTTGAGAGCAGTTCAAACCAGTTGAAACCAGATGAAACCAGTTCAAACCAGTTTAAACCAGTTAAAAAAAGTTGAGACCAGTTCAAACCAGTTGAAATCAGATGAAACCAATTGAAACTAGTTGAGACCCGTTCAAACCAGTTGAAATCAGTTGAACCCAGTTAAAACCAGTTGAGACCAGTTCAAACCAGTTAAAGCAAGTTGAGACCAGTTGAATCCAGATGAAACCAATTAAAAGTAGTTGAGATCAGATGAAACCAGTTAAAACCAATTGAGACCATTTCAAATTAGTTGAAACCAGATGAAACCAGTTAAAACCAGTTGAAACTAGTACAACCAGTTGAGACCAGTTAAAACCAGTTGACACCAGTTGAACCCAAGTAAAACCAGTTGAGTCAAGATGAAACCAATTGAAACCAGTTGAGACCCTTTCAAATTAGTTAAAAACCAGATGAAACCAGTAAAAACCAGTTGAAACTAGTACAACCAGTTGAGATCAGTTAAAACCATTTGAAACCCGGGAAAAAAAAGCAGTTAAGACCAGTTGAGACCAGTTCAAACCAGTTAAAACCAGTTGAGACCAGTTGAACCCAGTTCAAACCAGTTGAGGCCAGCTGCGACCAGTTGAAACCAGTTGAAATCAGTTGAGGCCAGCTGAAACCAGTCCAAATCAGTTGAGACCAGTTGAAACCAGTTAAAACCAGTTGAGACCAATTCAAAACAGTTGAGACCAGTTGAAACCAGTTAAAACCAGTTGAGAGCAGTTCAAACCAGTTGAAACCAGATGAAACGAGTTCAAACCAGTTGAAACCAGTTAAAAAAAGTTGAGACCAGTTTAAACCAGTTGATATGAGATGAAACCAGTTCAAACTAGTTGAGACCAGTTCAAACCAGTTGAAATCAGTTGAACCCAATTAAAACCTGTTGAGACCAGATCAAACCCGATCAAACCGGATGAACCCAATTAAAATCAGTTGAGACCAGTTCAAACCAGTAAAAACAAGTTGAGACCAGTTGAAACCAGATGAAACCAGTTAAAACCAGTTGAGAGCAGTTCAAACCAGTTGAAACCTGATGAAACCAGTTCAAACGAGTTTAAACTAGTTAAAAAAAGTTGAGACCAGTTCAAACCAGTTGAAATCAGATGAAACCAATTGAAACTAATTGAGACCAGTTCAAACCAGTTGAAATCAGTTGAACCCAGTTAAAACCAGTTGAGACCAGTTCAAACCAGTTAAAGCAAGTTGAGACCAGTTGAAACCAGATGAAACCAGTTAAAACCAGTTGAAACTAGTACAACCAGTTGAGACCAGGTAAAACCATTTGAAACCAGAAAAAAAAAAACAGTTAAGACCAGTCGAGAACAGTTGAGGCCAGTTGAAACCAGTTGAGACCAGTTAAAACCAGTTGACACCAGTTGAACCCAATTAAAACCAGTTGAGTCCAGATGAAACCAATTAAAACCAGTTGAGACCCTTTCAAATTAGTTAAAACCAGATGAAACCAGTAAAAACCAGTTCAAACTAGTACAACCAGTTGAGATCAGTTAAAACCATTTGAAACCCGGAAAAAAAGCAGTTAAGACCAGTTCAAACCAGTTAAAACCAGCTGAGACCAGTTGAACCCAGTTCAAACCAGTTGAGGCCAGCTGAGACCAGTTGAAACCAGTTCAAACAGGTTGAGGCCAGCTGAAACCAGTCCAAATCAGTTGAGACCAGTTGAAACCAGTTAAAACCAGTTGAGACCACTTCAGAAGTTGAGACCAGTTGAAACCAGTTAAAACCAGTTGAGAGCAGTTCAAAACCAGTTGAAACAAGATGAAACGAGTTCAAACCAGTTGACACGAGTTTAAAAAAGTTGAGACCAGTTTAAACCAGTTGATATCAGATGAAACCAGTTCAAACTAGTTGAGACCAGTTCAAACCAGTTGAAATCAGTTGAACCCAATTAAAACCTGTTGAGACCAGATCAAACCCGTTCAAACCGGATGAACCCAATTAAAATCAGTTGAGACCAGTTCAAACCAGTTAAAACAAGTTGAGACCAGTTGAAACCAGATGAAACCAGTTAAAACCAGTTGAGACCACTTCAGAAGTTGAGACCAGTTGAAACCAGTTAAAACCAGTTGAGAGCAAGTTCAAACCAGTTGAAACCAGATGAAACGAGTTCAAACCAGTTGACACGCAGTTTAAAAAAGTTGAGACCAGTTTAAACCAGTTGATATCAGATGAAACCAGTTCAAACAGTTAGTTGAGACCAGTTCAAACCAGTTGAAATCAGTTGAACCCAATTAAAACCTAGTTGAGACCAGATCAAACCCGTTCAAACCGGATGAACCCAATTAAAATCAGTTGAGACCAGTTCAAACCAGTTAAAGGAAGTTGAGACCAGTTGAATCCAGATGAAACCAGTTAAAACCAGTTGAGAGCAGTTCAAACCAGTTGAAACCAGATGAAACCAGTTCAAACCATTTAAAACAAGTTGAGACCAGTTGAAACCAGACGAAACCAGTTAAAACCAGTTGAGAGCAGTTCAAACCAGTTGAAACCAGATGAAACCAGATGAAACCAGTTCAAACCAGTTTAAACCAGTTAAAAAATGTGAGACCAGTTCAAACCAGTTGAAATCAGATGAAACCAATTGAAACTAGTTGACACCAGTTCAAACCAGTTGAAATCAGTTGAACCCAGTTAAAACCAGTTGAGACCAGTTCAAACCAGTTAAAGGAAGTTGAGACCAGTTGAATCCAGATGAAACCAATTAAAAGTAGTTGAGATCAGATGAAACCAGTTAAAACCAGTTGAGACCATTTCAAATTAGTTGAAACCAGATGAAACCAGTTAAAACCAGTTGAAACTAGTACAACCAGTTGAGACCAGTTAAAACCAGTTGACACCAGTTGAACCCAAGTAAAACCAGTTGAGTCCAGATGAAACCAATTGAAACCAGTTGAGACCCTTTCAAATTAGTTAAAACCAGAGAAACCAGTAAAAACCAGTTGAAACTATTACAACCAGTTGAGATCAGTTAAAACCATTTGAAACCCGGAAAAAAGCAGTTAAGACCAGTTGAGACCAGTTCAAACCAGTTAAAACCAGTTGAGACCAGTTGAACCCAGTTCAAACCAGTTGAGGCCAGCTGCGACCAGTTGAAACCAGTTGAAGCCAGCTGAAACCAGTCCAAATCAGTTGAGACCAGTTGAAACCAGTTAAAACCAGTTGAGACCAATTCAAAACAGTTGAGACCAGTTGAAACCAGTTAAAACCAGTTGAGAGCAGTTCAAACCAGTTGAAACCGATGAAACGAGTTCAAACCAGTTGAAACCAGTTAAAAAAAAGTTGAGACCAGTTTAAACCAGTTGATATCAGATGAAACCAGTTCAAACTAGTTGAGACCAGTTCAAACCAGTTGAAATCAGTTGAACCCAATTAAAACCTGTTGAGACCAGATCAAACCCGATCAAACCGGATGAACCCAATTAAAATCAGTTGAGACCAGTTCAAACCAGTTAAAACAAGTTGAGACCAGTTGAAACCAGATGAAACCAGTTAAAACCAGTTGAGAGCAGTTCAAACCAGTTGAAACCAGATGAAAACAGTTCAAATCAGTTTAAACTAGTTAAAAAAAGTTTAGACCAGTTCAAACCAGTTGAAATCAGATGAAACCACTTGAAACTAGTTGAGACCAGTTCAAACCAGTTGAAATCAGTTGAACCCAGTTAAAACCAGTTGAGACTAGTTCAAACCAGTTAAAGCAAGTTGAGACCAGTTGAAACCAGACTAAACCAGTTAAAAGCAGTTGAAACTAGTACAGCCAGTTAAGACCAGGTAAAACCATTTGAAACCAGAAAAAAAACAGTTAAGACCAGTCGCGAACAGTTGAGGCCAGTTGAAACCAGTTGAGACCAGTTAAAACCAGTTGACACCAGTTGAACCCAATTAAAACCAGTTGAGTCCAGATGAAACCAATTAAAACCAGTTGAGACCCTTTCAAATTAGTTAAAACCAGATGAAACCAGTAAAAACCAGTTGAAACTAGTACAGCCAGTTGAGACCAGGTAAAACAATTTGAAACCAGAAAAAAAAACAGCTAAGACCAGTCGAGAACAGTGTAGGCCAGTTGAAACCAATTGAGACCAGTTAAAACCAGTTGACACCAGTTGAACCCAATTAAAACCAGTTGAGTCCAGATGAAACCAGTTGAAACCAGTTGAGACCATTTCAAATTAGTTGAAACCAGATGAAACCAGTTAAAACCAGTTGAGAGCAGTTCAAACCAGTTGAAACCAGATGAAAACAGTTCAAACCAGTTTAAACCAGTTAAAACCAGTTGAAACCAGTTTAAACCAGTTTAAAAAAGTTGAGACCAGTTCAAACCAGTTGAAATCAGATGAAACCAATTGAAACTAGTTGACACCAGTTCAAACCAGTTGAAATCAGTTGAACCCAGTTAAAACCAGTTGAGACCAGTTCAAACCAGTTAAAGCAAGTTGAGACCAGTTGAATCCAGATGAAACCAATTAAAAGTAGTTGAGATCAGATGAAACCAGTTAAAACCAGTTGAGACCATTTCAAATTAGTTGAAACCAGATGAAACCAGTTAAAACCAGTTGAAACTAGTACAACCAGTTGAGACCAGTTAAAACCAGTTGACACCAGTTGAACCCAAGTAAAACCAGTTGAGTCCAGATGAAACCAATTGAAACCAGTTGAGACCCTTTCAAATTAGTTAAAACCAGATGAAACCAGTAAAAATCAGTTGAAACTAGTACAACCAGTTGAGATCAGTTAAAACCATTTGAAACCCGGAAAAAAAGCAGTTAAGACCAGTTGAGACCAGTTCAAACCAGTTAAAACCAGTTGAGACCAGTTGAACCCAGTTCAAACCAGTTGAGGCCAGCTGCGACCAGTTGAAACCAGTTGAAACCAGTTGAGGCCAGCTGAAACCAGTCCAAATCAGTTGAGACCAGTTGAAACCAGTTGAGACCAATTCAAAACAGTTGAGACCAGTTGAAACCAGTTAAAACCAGTTGAGAGCAGTTCAAACCAGTTGAAACCAGATGAAACGAGTTCAAACCAGTTGAAACCAGTTAAAAAAAGTTGAGACCAGTTTAAACCAGTTGATATCAGATGAAACCAGTTCAAACTAGTTGAGACCAGTTCAAACCAGTTGAAATCAGTTGAACCCAATTAAAACCTGTTGAGACCAGATCAAACCCGTTCAAACCGGATGAACCCAATTAAAATCAGTTGAGACCAGTTCAAACCAGTTAAAACAAGTTGAGACCAGTTGAAACCAGATGAAACCAGTTAAAACCAGTTGAGAGCAGTTCAAACCAGTTGAAACCAGATGAAACCAGTTTAAACCAGTTAAAACAAGTTGAGACCAGTTGAAACCAGATGAAACCAGTTAAAACCAGTTGAGAGCAGTTCAAACCAGTTGAAACCAGATAAAACCAGTTCAAACCAGTTTAAACCAGTTAAAAAAAGTTGAGACCAGTTCAAACCAGTTGAAATCAGATGAAACCAATTGAAACTAGTTGAGACCAGTTCAAACCAGTTGAAATCAGTTGAACCCAGTTAAATCAAGTTGAGACCAGTTCAAACCAGTTAAAGCAAGTTGAGACCAGTTGAATCCAGATGAAACCAATTAAAAGTAGTTGAGATCAGATGAAACCAGTTAAAACCAGTTGAGACCATTTCAAATTAGTTGAAACCAGATGAAACCAGTTAAAACCAGTTGAAACTAGTACAACCAGTTGAGACCAGTCAAAACCATTTGAAACCAGAAAAAAACAGTTAAGACCAATCGAGAACAGTTAAGGCCAGTTGAAACCAATTGAGACCAGTTAAAACCAGTTGACACCAGTTGAACCCAATTAAAACCAGTTGAGTCCAGATGAAACCAGTTGAAACCAGTTGAGACCATTTCAAATTAGTTGAAACCAGATGAAACCAGTTAAAACCAGTTGAAACTAGTACAACCAGTTGAGACCAGTTAAAACCATTTGAAACCAGAGAAAAAAACAGTTAAGACCAGTCGAGAACAGTTGAGACCAGTTAAAACCAGTTGACACCAGTTAGAAATAGTGATTCTATAGCATGACTTTACAAATTAAGATCAAAGTAGAAAATTGAGTTCACGATCATGTTTTCAAACGAAATTACTCTGTGTAATGACTATCAGTATTATAACGCTGATGAAATTGAATTAGCCCATGAAAGTTTCACTAAATTTCCAGTAAATTGGGTATTTGGTAGTAACGACGCTAAGAGAAACATCTTGCTAGTATATTCGATGTGGTTATACAAGGATAGAAAATTCCTTGTATTTGTTCTGTAGATTTCGTCGATTTTGTTACTCGCTAGAAATCTGTGCAAGGTTAGACAAAATGACAAAAATCCCCTATTGGGTAAATCGTATATTACATTGAAAACGGGTTTGAAACAGTTTCCAAAGTAAAACCGTCAAATTTACGTGCAAGGTAAACGAAATAATTCATTTTCAAGAAAGAGTGTGTTATGAATTCAAGTGAATGATACATGACCAATATAAGATGCTTGATAGTCGATTGCAGTTTGCCACAAGTACCAAACTATTTGAAAGTAATAGAAGAAATGAAAGGCCTTTTTTCTTCTCTATCCTAATTGCGTGTCCTATGGTTTCTTATCTTTGCGTCATTACTACCAATGACGCAGAATATAGTAAATTATATGAAGCAATGTTTTCACACACCGCAATTTTGTTAATCTGGTAGAGACCTCTTTCTTCTTTGTTGAAAGGAAACAAATCATTAAAAATGTGAATTTAGTTTTCATTTCTGATGACACAAATCACACAAGTTTAAAAGAAACTGCATAATACAAGAACATAGTGATTCTACAGCATGACTTTACAAATTAGGATCGCACAATTTGGTTCACGATTGTGGTTTCAAAGTCTGTGTAATGAGTCTCGGCATTATAACGGTGCTGAAATCGAACTAGCAGAATTTTGGAAGTTTCATTGAATTTGCGGTAAATTGGGTATTTGGCGGTAACGACGCAAAGTAGAGTAACATCGGAGAAAGAAATCAGTTACTGGGTGAATCGTACATGACACGTTCCCAGTGGTATAAAACCGTTAAATTTTGGTGCAAGATGTACTAAATGATTGGTTATCAAGAAAGAGAACGCTATGAATTACAATGTAAATTTCATTGAAAACGGGTTCGAAACCGTTTCCAAGGTAAAACCGTCAAATTTTCGTGCAAGGTAAAAGAAATAATCAATTTTCAAGAAAGAGTGTGACAAGTGAACAATTGCACATTACATTGAAAACGGGCTTGAACCCATTCCCAACGTGTAAAACCGTTAAAAATCTCGTGCAAGGTATACGAAATGATTGATTATCAAGGAACAGAACACTATGAACTCGTGAATGACAAATTACCAATTTTAGATGCTTGATAGTCTAATTACTTGCAGATTGCCACAAGTTTCAAAGAATTTGAAAGTAATAGAGAGAATGAAATGCCCTTTTTCTTCTCTATCTGTAATTGCTTGTCCTATGGTTTCTTATTTTTGCGTCATTACTACCAATGACGCAATGTATAGTAAATTATATGTAACAACATATGTAACACAGCGCGAATTTTGTGAATTAGGTACAAAGCTCTTTCTTCTTTGTTGAAAGGAAACAAATCATTGAATTGGGAATTTCTTTCTTCTTTGTTGAAAGGAAACAAATCATTGAATTGGGAATTTCGTTTTCATTTCTTATGAGGCAAGTCACAAATTTAAAAGAAACTATGTGAATACAAGAAAATACTGATTCCATAGCATGACTTTACAAATGAAGAGCAAAGTAGACAATTTGGTTCACAATCATGTTTTAAAACGAAATGAGTGTGTGTAATGACTCTCGGTGTTATAACGGTGATGAAATCGAATTAGCCCATAATGAAAGTTTCACGGAATTTCCAGTAAATTGGGTATTTGGTAGTAACGACGCAAAGTAGAGGAACATCGGGCAAGTATATTCGATCTGGTATGCAAGGAGAGAAAATTCCTTGTATTTGTTCTGTCAATTTCGTCGATTTTGTTACTCGTTACAAATCTGTGCAAGGTTCGACAAAATGACAAAAGTCTGTTATTGGGTAAATCGTATATTACTTTGAAAACTGGTTTGAAACCGTTTTCAACGTAAAACCGTCAAATTTTCGTGCAAGGTAAACGAAATAATTATTTTTCAAATAAGAGTGTGTTATGAATTGAAATGAATGATAAATGGCCAATATAAGATGCTTGATAGTCTATTGCAGTTTGCCACAAGTACCAAAGTACTTGAAAGTAATAGAACGAATGAAAGGCCTTTGGCAGTAACGACGCAAAATAAAGAAACATCGGAGAAAGAAATCCGTACTGGGTGAATCGTACATGGCATTGAAATCGGGCTTAAACCCGTTCCCAATGTGTAAAACCGCTAAATGTTCGTGCAAGGTGTACTAAATAGTTGGTTATCAAGAAAGAGAACGCTATGAATTCAAGTGAATAACAAGTGACAGCTGTACATTACATTGAAAACGGGCTTGAACCCGTTCCCAACGTGTAAAACCGTTAAAATTTCGTGCAAGGTACTAAAATAATTGATTATCAAGAAAGAGAACGCTATGAATTCGTGAATAACAAATTACCAATTTTAGATGCTTGATAATCTAATTACTTGCAGTTTGCCACAAATACCAAAGAATTTGAAAGTAATAGAGCGAATGAAATGCCCTTTTTCTTCTCTATCTTTGATTCCGTGTCCTGCGGTTTTTGTCCTTTGTGTCTTTGCCAATGACGCAATGTATATTAAATTATGTGTAACAACATATGTAACACAGCACGAATTTTGTGAATTAGGTGCAAAGCTCTTTCTTCTTTGTTGAGAGGAAACAAATCATTGAATTCGGACTTTCTTTTTCATTTCTTATGACGCATTCACAAGTTTTAAAGAAACTGCGTGAATACAAGAAAATAGTGATTCTATAGAATGACTTTACAAATTAAGATCAAAGTAGACAATTTGGTTCACGATCATGTTTTAAAACAAAATTATTCTGTGTAATGATTCTCGAACGGTGATGAGATCGAACTAGCCCATAATGAAAATTTCACTAAATTTCCAGTAAATTGGGTATTTGGTAGCAACGACGCTAAGTAGAGAAATATCGGTATATTCGATCTGGTATGTAAGGAGAGAAAAATTCCTTGTATTTGTTTTGTCGATTTCGTCGATTTTGTTACTTGCTAGAAATCTGTGCAAGGTTCGACAAAACAAAAATTAGTTATTAGGTAAATCGTACATTACGTTGAAATAGGTTTGAAACCATTTCCAACGTAAAAGCGTCAATTTTTCGTGCAACGTAAACGAAATAATTAATTTTCAAGAAAGACTGCGCTGTTAATTCAAGTAAATGATAAATGACCAATGTAAGATGCATGATAGTCTATTGCCGTTTGCCACAAGTACTAAAGTATTTGAAAGTAATAGAACGAATGAAATGCCTTTTTTCTTCTCTATCCTTTAATTGCGTGTCCTATGGTTTCTTATCTTTGCGTCATTACAACCAATAACGCAATGTATAGTAAATTATATGTAACAATGTTTTCACACACCGCGAATTATGTGAATCTGGTAGAAAAGCTCTTTCTTCTTTCTTGAAAGGAAACAAATCATTAAAAATGTAAATTTTGTTTTCATTTCTTATGACGCAAATCAGAAGTTTAAAAGAAACTGCATGAATACAAGAAAATAGTGATTCTATAGCATGACAAATAGAGATCAGACAATTTGGTTCACGATCGTGGTTTCAAAGTCTGTGTAATGAGTATCGGCATTATAACGGTGCTGAAATCGAATTAGCACAATTTTCGAATTTCATTGAGTTTACGGCAAATTGGGTATTTGGCAGTAACGACTTAAAGTAGAGAAACATCGGAGAAAGAAATCCGTTACTGGGTGAATCGTACATGACATTGAAATCGGGCTTGAACCTGTTCCCAATGGTATAAAACCGTTAAATTTTCGTGCAAGGTGCACTAGATAATTGGTTATCAAGAAAGAGAACGCTATGAATTCAAGTGAATGATAAATGAACAATTATACATTACATTGAAAACGGGCTTGAACCCATTCCCAACGTGTAAAACCGTTAAAATTTCGGGCAAGGTATACGAAAAAATTGATTATCAAAAAAGGGAACGTTATGAATTCGTGAATGACAAATGACCAATTTTAGATGCTTGATAGTCTAATTACTTGCAGTTTGCCACAAGTACCAAAGAATTTTAAAGTAATAGAGCGAATGAAATGCCCTTTTTCTTCTCTATCTTTAATTGCGTGTCCTATGGTTTCTTATCTTTGCGTCATTACTTAAAATGACGCAATGTATAGGGAATTATATGTAACGACATATGTAACAAAGCGCGAATTTTGTGAATTTATTACAAAGCTCTTTGTTGAAAGGAAACAAATCTTGAATTTCGTTTTCATTTCTTATGACGCAATTCACAAGTTTAAAAGAAACTGCGTGAATACAAGAAAATAGTGATTCTATAGCATAACTTTACAAATTAAGATCAAAGTAGATAATTTGGTTCACAATCATGTTTTAAAACGAAATGAGTCTGTGTAATGACTCTCGGTGTTATAACGGTGATGAAATCGAATTAGCTCATAATGAAAGTTTCACTTAATTTCAAGTAAATTTGGTATTTGGTAGCAAACGACGCAAAGTAGAGAAACATCGGGCAAGTATATTCCATGTGTTATACAAGGAGAGAAAATTCCTTGTATTTGTTCTGTTGATTTCGTCGATTTTGTTACTCGCTAGAAATCTGTGCAAGGTTAGACAAAATCCGTTATTGGGTAAATCGTACATTACATTGAAAACGGGTTCGAAACCGTTTCCAACGTAAAACCGTCAAATTTTCGTGCAAGGTAAGAGAAATAATCAATTTTCAAGAAAGAGTGTGTTAGGAAGTCAGGTGAATGATAGATGACCAATATAAGATGCTTGATAGTCTATTGTAGTTTGCCACAAGTACCAAAGTATTTGAAAGTAATAGAACGAATGAAAGGCCTTTTTTTCTTCTCTATCCTTTAATTGCGTGTCGTAGGGTTTCTTATCTTTGCGTCATTACTACCAATGACATAAAATATAGCAAATTATATGTAGCAATGTTTTCATTCACCGCGAATTTTGTAAATCTGGAAGAGAGCTCTTCCCTCTTTGTTGAAAGGAAACAAATCATTGAATTGGGAATTTCGTTTTCCTTTCTAATGACGCAATTCACAAGTTTAAAAGAAATACAAGAAAATGCTATAGCATGACTTTACAAATTAAGATCAAAGTAGACAATTTGGTTCACAATCATGTTTTAAAACGAAATGAGTCTGTGTAATGACTCTCGGTGTTATAACGGTGATGAAATCGAATTAGCCCATAATGAAAGTTTCACGGAATTTCCAGTAAATTGGGTATTTGATAGTAACGACGCAAAGTAGAGAAACATCGGGCAAGTATATTCGATCTGGCATGCAAGGAGAGAAAATTCCTGGTATTTGTTCTGTCGATTTCGTCGATTTTGTTACTCGTTACAAATCTGTGCAAGGTTCGTCAAATGCCTTCCGAAGATCTATGAATTCAACTCCAGAAATTTGATTATCTATATTCAAAGACCACTGATTCACAAGTTTTGCAAGAGCAGTTGATGTGGAATGAAATGGTCTGAAACCAGATTGATTAGGGTGTAGTAAATCATTCGCATTCATTAATTCGCTCAGTTGTTGATGTACGGTCCTTTCGATAATTTTATTCACTGTTGGTAAGATTGAGATGGGGCGATAGTTATTCAACGAAAAAATATCTCCTGCTTTAAATATTGGTACTACAAGAGCCTTTTTCCATTCATGTGGAACAACTCCCGTAGACAGGGATTTGTTAATAATATCGCAAAGAGATTCTGCAATAACATTCTTTGTCATCTTTAAAAGTTTGTAGCCGATGTGACCTTCTCCGGTTGCTTTATCTATGCCAAGAAGCTCGAACTGTCTAAATACAAAATCTCTCGTTATCATACTTAATTTAAATTGAGAATGAGAAGGAACAAAGCCTTTGTCCTCATCTAATATCATTTGAGAAGTATTTCTCTGCAGATCTTTTGTAATTTTAGTAACATTAGATATGAAAAAATTGTTGAATGTTTCAGCAATACTTGCGTTGTCCGATACTTCTGCATCATCAACCTTTATGGTATTGGGAGAAATGGGTGATGATTTAGGCGTAAATTCCCTCAAGCTCTTCCACATTTTTTTACTGCTGTTACGATTTTGTAAAATTTGGTCAGTGTTATACTGTTTTTTTCTTATTCTCATGAGATGAGTAACTTTGTTTTTTAGATATTTATAGGTATTCCAAAGATCATTGCTGTTGTTAGTTTTAGGAGCTTTGAGAACTTTATCACGTTCCGTCATGAGCTTAACAACCTCATCAGATATCCATGGACATGCATGTTTTCTTATCCGATTTTTGCGCAAAGGTATATGCTTGTTGACAACATTATTGAAAAGAGTCAACCACATATCCCACGTATCATCAACGTCGTCTATATCTTTTATGACCTGCCACGGAGCACTTCTCAAATCACTATAAAATTCCTCCTCATTAAGATTTATTAATGAGCGAAATTACGCACATTCAGATTTTTGATGGATCTTTGCACTGAATTCCCGAATAGCATATACCAAATAATGATCACTAATGCTAGTCTCAAATATTCCCCATTCACTGTAAAGTTCTTTGATACAAATATCAAATCAATTAAAGTAAAAGCAGTAAAAGTAGAAGCAGTATTTGTAACTGACTTGGTCCGTACATATTTGTATAAAACATAACTTTTTCGGCATTCACATCATGTTGGTGTGGCATATAATTACAATTGAAATCACCTAATATAATACTGTACAACTCATATGTTCCGAGAGAGCAGAGTCCAAAGTCCTCTCTAATTCGTCAAAGAAATCAGCGTGAGAATTCGGAGGTCTGTAAAATTCCCCTACAAGGATGGAAGGCTTATTTGGATAATTCAATTCAAACCAAAGGCATTCTAAAATAGATGAATTCAAATCGTCTCTTATTTTATAGTTGAATCTTTTGGAAATATATACAGCCACACCGCCACCATGTCTTGTACGGTCTCTATCTAACAAACCAGTTAAAGCAAGTTGAGACCAGTTGAAACCAGATGAAACCAGTTAAAACCAGTTGAAACTAGTACAACCGGTTGAGACCAGGTAAAACCATTTGAAACCAGAAAAAAAAGCAGTTAAGACCAGTCGAGAACAGTTGAGGCCAGTTGAAACCAGTTGAGACCAGTTAAAACCAGTTGACACCAGTTGAACCCAATTAAAACCAGTTGAGTCCAGATGAAACCAATTGAAACCAGTTGAGACCCTTTCAAATTAGTTAAAACCAGATGAAACCAGTAAAAACCAGTTGAAACTAGTACAACCAGTTGAGATCAGTTAAAACCATTTGAAACCCGGAAAAAAAGCAGTTAAGACCAGTTGAACCGGTTCAAACCAGTTAAAACCAGCTGAGAACAGTTGAACCCAGTTCAAACCAGTTGAGGCCAGCTGAGAGCAGTTGAAACCAGTTCAAACCAGTTGAGGCCAGCTGAAACCAGTCCAAATCAGTTGAGACCAGTTGAAACCAGTTAAAACCAGTTGAGACCAATTCAAAAGTTGAGACCAGTTGAAACCAGTTAAAACCAGTTGAGAGCAGTTCAAACCAGTTGAAACCAGATGAAACGAGTTCAAACCAGTTGACACGAGTTAAAAAAAGTTGAGACCATTTAAACCAGTTGATATCAGATGAAACCAGTTCAAACTAGTTGAGACCAGTTCAAACCAGTTGAAATCAGTTGAACCCAATTAAAACCTGTTGAGACCAGATCAAACCCGATCAAACCGGATGAACCCAATTAAAATCAGTTGAGACCAGTTCAAACCAGTTAAAACAAGTTGAGACCAGTTGAAACCAGATGAAACCAGTTAAAACCAGTTGAGAGCAGGTCAAACCAGTTGAAACCAGATGAAACCAGTTCAAACCAGTTTAAACTAGTTAAAAAAGTTGAGACCAGTTCAAACCAGTTGAAATCAGATGAAACCAATTGAAACTAGTTGAGACCAGTTCAAACCAGTTGAAATCATTTGAACCCAGTTAAAACCAGTTGAGACCAGTTCAAACCAGTTAAAGCAAGTTGAGACCAGTTGAAACCAGATGACACCAGTTAAAACCAGTTGAAACTAGTACAGCCAGTTGAGACCAGGTAAAACCATTTGAAACCAGAAAAAAAAAACAGTTAAGACCAGTCGAGAACAGTTGAGGCCAGTTGAAACCAGTTGAGACCAGTTAAAACCAGTTGACAACAGTTGAACCCAATTAAAACCAGTTGAGTCCAGATGAAACCAATTAAAAACCAGTTGAGACCCTTTCAAATTAGTTGAAACCAGATGAAACCAGTGAAAAGCAGTTGAGAGCAGTTCAAACCAGTTGAAACCAGATGAAACCAGTTGAAACCAGTTAAAACCATGAAACCAGATGAAACCAGTTCAAACCAGTTTAAACCAGTTAAAAAAAGTTGAGACCAGTTCAAACCAGTTGAATTCAGATGAAACCAATTGAAACTAGTTGAGACCAGTTCAAACCAGTTGAAATCAGTTGAACCCAGTTAAAACCAGTTGAGACCAGTTCAAACCAGTTAAAGCAAGTTGAGAACAGTTGAATCCAGATGAAACCAATTAAAAGTAGTTGAGATCAGATGAAACCAGTTAAAACCAGTTGAGACCATTTCAAATTAGTTGAAACCAGATGAAACCAGTTAAAACCAGTTGAAACTAGTACAACCAGTTGAGACCAGTTAAAACCAGTTGACAACAGTTGAACCCAAATAAAACCAGTTGAGTCCAGATGAAACCAATTGAAACCAGTTGAGACCCTTTCAAATTATTTTAAAACCAGATGAAACCAGTAAAAACCAGTTGAAACTAGTACAACCAGTTGAGATCAGTTAAAACCATTTGAAACCGGAAAAAAGCAGTTAAGACCAGTTGAGACCAGTTCAAACCAGTTAAAACCAGTTGAGACCAGTTGAACCCAGTTCAAACCAGTTGAGGCCAGCTGCGACCAGTTGAAACCAGTTGAAACCAAGGCCAGCTGAAACCAGTCCAAATCAGTTGAGACCAGTTGAAACCAGTTAAAACCAGTTGAGACCAATTCAAAACAGTTGAGACCAGTTGAAACCAGTTAAAACCAGTTGAGAGCAGTTCAAACCAGTTGAAACCAGATGAAACGAGTTCAAACCAGTTGAAACCAGTTAAAAAAAAGTTGAGACCAGTTTAAACCAGTTGATATCAGATGAAACCAGTTCAAACTAGTTGAGACCAGTTCAAACCAGTTGAAATCAGTTGAACCCAATTAAAACCTGTTGAGACCAGATCAAACCCGTTCAAACCGGATGAACCCAATTAAAATCAGTTGAGACCAGTTCAAACCAGTTAAAACAAGTTGAGACCAGTTGAAACCAGATGAAACCAGTTAAAACCAGTTGAGAGCAGTTCAAACCAGTTGAAACCAGATGAAACCAGTTTTAAACCAGTTAAAACAAGTTGAGACCAGTTGAAACCAGATGAAACCAGTTAAAACCAGTTGAAGCAGTTCAAACCAGTTGAAACCAGATAAAACCAGTTCAAACCAGTTCAAACCAGTTTAAACCAGTTAAAAAAAGTTGAGACCAGTTCAAACCAGTTGAAATCAGATGAAACCAATTGAAACTAGTTGAGACCAGTTCAAACCAGTTGAAATCAGTTGAACCCAGTTAAATCCAGTTTGAGACCAGTTCAAACCAGTTAAAGCAAGTTGAGACCAGTTGAATCCAGATGAAACCAATTAAAAGTAGTTGAAAATCAGATAAAACCAGTTACAACCAGTGGAGACCATTTCAAATTAGTTGAAACCAGATGAAACCAGTTAAAACCAGTTGAAACTAGTACAACCAGTTGAGACCAGTCAAAACCATTTGAAACCAGAAAAAACAGTTAAGACCAATCGAGAACAGTTAAGGCCAGTTGAAACCAATTGAGACCAGTTAAAACCAGTTGACACCAGTTGAACCCAATTAAAACCAGTTGAGTCCAGATGAAACCAGTTGAAACCAGTTGAAATTAGTACAACCAGTTGAGATCAGTTAAAACCATTTGAAACCCGGAAAAAAAGCAGTTAAGACCAGTTGAGACCAGTTCAAACCAGTTAAAACAAGTTGAGACCAGTTGAAACCAGATGAAACCAGTTAAAACCAGTTGAGAGCAAGTTCAAACCAGTTGAAACCAGATGAAACCAGTTCAAACCAGTTTAAACTAGTTAAAAAAGTTGAGACCAGTTCAAACCAGTTGAAATCATTTGAACCCAGTTAAAACCAGTTGAGACCAGTTCAAACCAGTTAAAGCAAGTTGAGACCAGTTGAAACCAGATGACACCAGTTAAAACCAGTTGAAACTAGTACAGCCAGTTGAGACCAGGTAAAAAAAATTTAAACCAGAAAAAAAAAACAGTTAAGACCAGTCGAGAACAGTTGAGGCCAGTTGAAACCAGTTGAGACCAGTTAAAACCAGTTGACAACAGTTGAACCCAATTAAAACCAGTTGAGTCCAGATGAAACCAATTAAAACCAGTTGAGACCCTTTCAAATTAGTTGAAACCAGATGAAACCAGTGAAAACCAGTTGAGAGCAGTTCAAACCAGTTGAAACCAGATGAAACCAGTTCAAACCAGTTTAAACCAGTTAAAACCAGTTAAAACCAGTTGAAACCAGATGAAACCAGTTCAAACCAGTTTAAACCAGTTAAAAAAAGTTGAGACCAGTTCAAACCAGTTGAATTCAGATGAAACCAATTGAAACTAGTTGAGACCAGTTGACCATTTCAAATTAGTTGAAACCAGATGAAACCAGTTAAAACCAGTTGAAACTAGTACAACCAGTTGAGACCAGTGAAAACCAGTTGACAACAGTTGAACCCAAATAAAACCAGTTGAGTCCAGATGAAACCAATTAAAACCAGTTGAGACCCTTTCAAATTATTTAAAACCAGATGAAACCAGTAAAAACCAGTTGAAACTAGTACAACCAGTTGAGATCAGTTAAAACCATTTGAAACCCGGAAAAAAAGCAGTTAAGACCAGTTGAGACCAGTTCAAACCAGTTAAAACCAGTTGAGACCAGTTGAACCCAGTTCAAACCAGTTGAGGCCAGCTGCGACCAGTTGAAACCAGTTGAAACCAGTTGAGGCCAGCTGAAACCAGTCCAAATCAGTTGAGACCAGTTGAAACCAGTTAAAACCAGTTGAGACCAATTCAAAACAGTTGAGACCAGTTGAAACCAGTTAACACCAGTTGAGAGCAGTTCAAACCAGTTGAAACCAGATGAAACGAGTTCAAACCAGTTGAAACCAGTTAAAAAAGTTGAGACCAGTTTAAACCAGTTGATATCAGATGAAACCAGTTCAAACTAGTTGAGACCAGTTCAAAACAGTTGAAATCAGTTGAACCCAATTAAAACCTGTTGAGACCAGATCAAACCCGTTCAAACCGGATGAACCCAATTAAAATCAGTTGAGACCAGTTCAAACCAGTTAAAACAAGTTGAGACCAGTTGAAACCAGATGAAACCAGTTAAAACCAGTTGAGAGCAGTTCAAACCAGTTGAAACCAGATGAAACCAGTTTAAACCAGTTAAAACAAGTTGAGACCAGTTGAAACCAGATGAAAGCAGTTAAAACCAGTTGAGAGCAGTTCAAACCAGTTGAAACCAGATAAAACCAGTTCAAACCAGTTCAAACCAGTTTAAACCAGTTAAAAAAAGTTGAGACCAGTTCAAACCAGTTGAAATCAGATGAAACCAATTGAAACTAGTTGAGACCAGTTCAAACCAGTTGAAATCAGTTGAACCCAGTTAAATCCAGTTGAGACCAGTTCAAACCAGTTAAAGCAAGTTGAGACCAGTTGAATCCAGATGAAACCAATTAAAAGTAGTTGAAATCAGATAAAACCAGTTACAACCAGTGGAGACCATTTCAAATTAGTTGAAACCAGATGAAACCAGTTAAAACCAGTTGAAACTAGTACAACCAGTTGAGACCAGTCAAAACCATTTGAAACCAGAAAAAACAGTTAAGACCAATCGAGAACAGTTAAGGCCAGTTGAAACCAATTGAGACCAGTTAAAACCAGTTGACACCAGTTGAACCCAATTAAAACCAGTTGAGTCCAGATGAAACCAGTTGAAACCAGTTGAGACCATTTCAAATTAGTTGAAACCAGATGAAACCAGTTGAAACTAGTACAACCAGTTGAGACCAGTTAAAACCATTTGAAACCAGAGAAAAAAACAGTTAAGACCAGTCGAGAACAGTTGAGACCAGTTAAAACCAGTTGACACCAGTTGAACCCAATTAAAACCAGTTGATTCCAGATGAAACCAGTTGAAACCAGTTGAGACCAGTTAAAACCAGTTGACACCAGTTAGAAATAGCGATTCTATAGCATGACTTTACAAGTTAAGATCAAAGTAGAAAATTGAGTTCACGATCATGTTTTCAAACGAAATTACTCTGTGTAATGACTATCAGTATTATAACGCTGATGAAATTGAATTAGCCCATGAAAGTTTCACTAAATTTCCAGTAAATTGGGTATTTGGTAGTAACGACGCTAAGAGAAACATCTTGCTAGTATATTCGATGTGGTTATACAAGGATAGAAAATTCCTTGTATTTGTTCTGTAGATTTCGTCGATTTTGTTACTCGCTAGAAATCTGTGCAAGGTTAGACAAAATGACAAAAATCCCCTATTGGGTAAATCGTATATTACATTGAAAACGGGTTTGAAACAGTTTCCAAAGTAAAACCGTCAAATTTACGTGCAGTGCAAGGTAAACGAAATAATTCATTTTCAAGAAAGAGTGTGTTATGAATTCAAGTGAATGATACATGACCAATATAAGATGCTTGATAGTCGATTGCAGTTTGCCACATGTACCAAACTATTTGAAAGTAATAGAAGAAATGAAAGGCCTTTTTTCTTCTCTATCCTAATTGCGTGTCCTATGGTTTCTTATCTTTGCGTCATTACTACCAATGACGCAGAATATAGTAAATTATATGAAGCAATGTTTTCACACACCGCAATTTTGTTAATCTGGTAGAGAGCTCTTTCTTCTTTGTTGAAAGGAAACAAATCATTAAAAATGTGAATTTAGTTTTCATTTCTGATGACACAAATCACACAAGTTTAAAAGAAACTGCATAATACAAGAACATAGTGATTCTACAGCGTGACTTTACAAATTAGGATCGCACAATTTGGTTCACGATTGTGGTTTCAAAGTCTGTGTAATGAGTCTCGGCATTATAACGGTGCTGAAATCGAACTAGCAGAATTTTGGAAGTTTCATTGAATTTGCGGTAAATTGGGTATTTGGCGGTAACGACGCAAAGTAGAGTAACAT
The DNA here is from genome assembly GCF_040938485.1 of Diadema antillarum. Classification (NCBI taxonomy): domain Eukaryota; kingdom Metazoa; phylum Echinodermata; class Echinoidea; order Diadematoida; family Diadematidae; genus Diadema; species Diadema antillarum. The sequence goes on from NW_027273112.1 coordinate 93,688, forward strand.
CGGAGAAAGAAATCAGTTACTGGGTGAATCGTACATGACACGTTCCCAGTGGTATAAAACCGTTAAATTTTGGTGCAAGATGTACTAAATGATTGGTTATCAAGAAAGAGAACGCTATGAATTACAATGTACATTTCATTGAAAACGGGTTCGAAACCGTTTCCAACGTAAAACCGTCAAATTTTCGTGCAAGGTAAAAGAAATAATCTATTTTCAAGAAAGAGTGTGACAAGTGAACAATTGCACATTACATTGAAAACGGGCTTGAACCCATTCCCAACGTGTAAAACCGTTAAAAATCTCGTGCAAGGTATACGAAATGATTGATTATCAAGGAACAGAACACTATGAACTCGTGAATGACAAATTACCAATTTTAGATGCTTGATAGTCTAATTACTTGCAGATTGCCACAAGTTTCAAAGAATTTGAAAGTAATAGAGAGAATGAAATGCCCTTTTTCTTCTCTATCTGTAATTGCTTGTCCTATGGTTTCTTATTTTTGCGTCATTACTACCAATGACGCAATGTATAGTAAATTATATGTAACAACATATGTAACACAGCGCGAATTTTGTGAATTAGGTACAAAGCTCTTTCTTCTTTGTTGAAAGGAAACAAATCATTGAATTGGGAATTTCTTTCTTCTTTGTTGAAAGGAAACAAATCATTGAATTGGGAATTTCGTTTTCATTTCTTATGAGGCAAGTCACAAATTTAAAAGAAACTATGTGAATACAAGAAAATACTGATTCCATAGCATGACTTTACAAATGAAGAGCAAAGTAGACAATTTGGTTCACAATCATGTTTTAAAACGAAATGAGTGTGTGTAATGACTCTCGGTGTTATAACGGTGATGAAATCGAATTAGCCCATAATGAAAGTTTCACGGAATTTCCAGTAAATTGGGTATTTGGTAGTAACGACGCAAAGTAGAGGAACATCGGGCAAGTATATTCGATCTGGTATGCAAGGAGAGAAAATTCCTTGTATTTGTTCTGTCAATTTCGTCGATTTTGTTACTCGTTACAAATCTGTGCAAGGTTCGACAAAATGACAAAAGTCCGTTATTGGGTAAATCGTATATTACTTTGAAAACTGGTTTGAAACCGTTTTCAACGTAAAACCGTCAAATTTTCGTGCAAGGTAAACGAAATAATTATTTTTCAAATAAGAGTGTGTTATGAATTGAAATGAATGATAAATGGCCAATATAAGATGCTTGATAGTCTATTGCAGTTTGCCACAAGTACCAAAGTATTTGAAAGTAATAGAACGAATGAAAGGCCTTTGGCAGTAACGACGCAAAATAAAGAAACATCGGAGAAAGAAATCCGTACTGGGTGAATCGTACATGGCATTGAAATCGGGCTTAAACCCGTTCCCAATGTGTAAAACCGCTAAATGTTCGTGCAAGGTGTACTAAATAGTTGGTTATCAAGAAAGAGAACGCTATGAATTCAAAGTGAATAACAAGTGACAGCTGTACATTACATTGAAAACGGGCTTGAACCCGTTCCCAACGTGTAAAACCGTTAAAATTTCGTGCAAGGTACTAAAATAATTGATTATCAAGAAAGAGAACGCTATGAATTCGTGAATAACAAATTACCAATTTTAGATGCTTGATAATCTAATTACTTGCAGTTTGCCACAAATACCAAAGAATTTGAAAATAATAGAGCGAATGAAATGCCCTTTTTCTTCTCTATCTTTGATTCCGTGTCCTGCGGTTTTTGTCCTTTGTGTCTTTGCCAATGACGCAATGTATATTAAATTATGTGTAACAACATATGTAACACAGCACGAATTTTGTGAATTAGGTGCAAAGCTCTTTCTTCTTTGTTGAGAGGAAACAAATCATTGAATTCGGACTTTCTTTTTCATTTCTTACGACGCATTCACAAGTTTTAAAGAAACTGCGTGAATACAAGAAAATAGTGATTCTATAGAATGACTTTACAAATTAAGATCAAAGTAGACAATTTGGTTCACGATCATGTTTTAAAACAAAATTATTCTGTGTAATGATTCTCGAACGGTCATGAGATCGAACTAGCCCATAATGAAAATTTCACTAAATTTCCAGTAAATTGGGTATTTGGTAGCAACGACGCTAAGTAGAGAAACATCGGTATATTCGATCTGGTATGTAGGGAGAGAAAATTCCTTGTATTTGTTTTGTCGATTTCGTCGATTTTGTTACTTGCTAGAAATCTGTGCAAGGTTCGACAAAACAAAAATAAGTTATTGCAACTGATTGACAAATTGCCCTACATCGACGTAAATAAGCACTGAATTGATCAGTGTTTTAGTAGTAGCCATGATAAAAATCATGGCTACTACTAAAACACTGATCAATTCAGTGCTTATTTACGTCGATGTAGGGCAATTTGTCAATCAGTTGCAATGAAAACATCACGACGGAAGAACTTCATAAATTTGAATAAAAATAAGTTATTAGGTAAATCGTACATTACGTTGAAATAGGTTTGAAACCATTTCCAACGTAAAAGCGTCAATTTTTCGTGCAACGTAAACGAAATAATTAATTTTCAAGAAAGACTGCGCTGTGAATTCAAGTAAATGATAAATGACCAATGTAAGATGCATGATAGTCTATTGCCGTTTGCCACAAGTACTAAAGTATTTGAAAGTAATAGAACGAATGAAATGCCTTTTTTCTTCTCTATCCTTTAATTGCGTGTCCTATGGTTTCTTATCTTTGCGTCATTACAACCAATAACGCAATGTATAGTAAATTATATGTAACAATGTTTTCACACACCGCGAATTATGTGAATCTGGTAGAAAAGCTCTTTCTTCTTTCTTGAAAGGAAACAAATCATTAAAAATGTAAATTTTGTTTTCATTTCTTATGACGCAAATCAGAAGTTTAAAAGAAACTGCATGAATACAAGAAAATAGTGATTCTATAGCATGACAAATAGAGATCAGACAATTTGGTTCACGATCATGGTTTCAAAGTCTGTGTAATGAGTGTCGGCATTATAACGGTGCTGAAATCGAATTAGCACAATTTTCGAATTTCATTGAATTTACGGTAAATTGGGTATTTGGCAGTAACGACGCAAAGTAGAGAAACATCGGAGAAAGAAATCCGTTACTGGGTGAATCGTACATGACATTGAAATCGGGCTTGAACCTGTTCCCAATGGTATAAAACCGTTAAATTTTCGTGCAAGGTGCACTAGATAATTGGTTATCAAGAAAGAGAACGCTATGAATTCAAGTGAATGGCAAATGAACAATTGTACATTACATTGAAAACGGGCTTGAACCCATTCCCAACGTGTAAAACCGTTAAAACTTCGGGCAAGGTATACGAAAAAATTGATTATCAAAAAAGGGAACGTTATGAATTCGTGAATGACAAATGACCAATTTTAGATGCTTGATAGTCTAATTACTTGCAGTTTGCCACAAGTACCAAAGAATTTTAAAGTAATAGAGGGAATGAAATGCCCTTTTTCTTCTCTATCTTTAATTGCGTGTCCTATGGTTTCTTATCTTTGCGTCATTACTTAAAATGACGCAATATATAGTGAATTATATGTAACGACATATGTAACAAAGCGCGAATTTTGTGAATTTATTACAAAGCTCTTTGTTGAAAGGAAACAAATCTTGAATTTCGTTTTCATTTCTTATGACGCAATTCACAAGTTTAAATGAAACTGCGTAAATACAAGAAAATAGTGATTCTATAGCATGACTTTACAAATTAAGATCAAAGTAGACAATTTGGTTCACAATCATGTTTTAAAACGAAATGAGTCCGTGTAATGACTCTCGGTGTTATAACGGAAGATGAAATCGAATTAGCCCATAATGAAAGTTTCACGGAATTTCCAGTAAATTGGGTATTTGGTAGTAACGACGCAAAGTAGAGAAACATCGGACAAGTATATTCGATCTGGTATGCAAGGAGAGAAAATTCCTGGTATTTGTTCTGTCGATTTCGTCGATTTTGTTACTCGTTACAAATCTGTGCAAGGTTCGACAAAATTACAAAAATCCGTTATTGAGTAAATCGTACATTACTTTGAAAACGGGTTTGAAACCGTTTTCAACGTAAAACCGTCAAATTTTCGTGCAAGTAAACGAAATAATTATTTTTCAAATAAGAGTGTGTTATGAATTGTAGTTTGCCACAAGAACCAAAGTATTTGAAAGTAATAGAACGTGATAGTAATAGAAAGAAGAAAGTAATAGTAATAGAAAGGCCTTTTTTTCTTCTCTATCCTTTAATTGCGTGTCGTAGGGTGTCTTCTCTTTGCGTCATTACTACCAATGAGGTAAAATAAAGTAAATTATATGTAGCAATGTTTTCATTCACCACGAATTTCATCTGGTAGAGAGCTCTTCCCTCTTTGTTGAAAGGAAACAAATCATTGAATTGGGAATTTCGTTTTCATTTCTTATGACGCAATTCACAAGTTTAAAAGAAACTGCGTGAATACAAGAAAATAGTGATTCTATAGCATAACTTTACAAATTAAGATCAAAGTAGATAATTTGGTTCACAATCATGTTTTAAAACGAAATGAGTCTGTGTAATGACTCTCGGTGTTAAATGACTCTCGGTGTTATAACGGTGATGAAATCGAATTAGCTCATAATGAAAGTTTCACTTAATTTCAAGTAAATTTGGTATTTGGTAGCAAACGACGCAAAGTAGAGAAACATCGTGCAAGTATATTCCATGTGTTATACAAGGAGAGAAAATTCCTTGTATTTGTTCTGTTGATTTCGTCGATTTTGTTACTCGCTAGAAATCTGTGCAAGGTTAGACAAAATCCGTTATTGGGTAAATCGTACATTACATTGAAAACGGGTTCGAAACCGTTTCCAACGTAAAACCGTCAAATTTTCGTGCAAGGTAAGAGAAATAATCAATTTTCAAGAAAGAGTGTGTTAGGAATTCAGGTGAATGATAGATGACCAATATAAGATGCTTGATAGTCTATTGTAGTTTGCCACAAGTACCAAAGTATTTGAAAGTAATAGAACGAATGAAAGGCCTTTTTTTCTTCTCTATCCTTTAATTGCGTGTCGTAGGGTTTCTTATCTTTGCGTCATTACTACCAATGACATAAAATATAGCAAATTATATGTAGCAATGTTTTCATTCACCGCGAATTTTGTAAATCTGGAAGAGAGCTCTTCCCTCTTTGTAGAAAGGAAACAAATCATTGAATTGGGAATTTCGTTTTCCTTTCTAATGACGCAATTCACAAGTTTAAAAGAAATACAAGAAAATGCTATAGCATGACTTTACAAATTAAGATCAAAGTAGACAATTTGGTTCACAATCATGTTTTAAAACGAAATGAGTCTGTGTAATGACTCTCGGTGTTATAACGGTGATGAAATCGAATTAGCCCATAATGAAAGTTTCACGGAATTTCCAGTAAATTGGGTATTTGATAGTAACGACGCAAAGTAGAGAAACATCGGGCAAGTATATTCGATCTGGCATGCAAGGAGAGAAAATTCCTGGTATTTGTTCTGTCGATTTCGTCGATTTTGTTACTCGTTACAAATCTGTGCAAGGTTGGACAAAATGACAAAAGTCCGTTATTGGGTAAATCGTATATTACTTTGAAAACTGGTTTGAAACCGTTTTCAACGTAAAACCGTCAAATTTTCGTGCAAAGTAAACGAAATAACTATTTTTCAAATAAGAGTGTGTAATGAATTGAAATGAATGATAAATGGCCAATATAAGATGCTTGATAGTCTATTGCAGTTTGCCACAAGTACCAAAGTATTTGAAAGTAATAGAACGAATGAAAGGCCTTTGGCAGTAACGACGCAAAATAAAGAAACATCGGAGAAATAAATCCGTACTGGGTGAATCGTACATGGCATTGAAATCGGGCTTGAACCCGTTCCCAATGTGTAAAACCGCTAAATGTTCGTGCAAGGTGTACTAAATAGTTGGTTATCAAGAAAGAGAACGCTATGAATTCAAGTGAATAACAAGTAACAGCTGTACATTACATTGAAAACGGGCTTGAACCCGTTCCCAACGTGTAAAACCGTTAAAATTTCGTGCAAGGTACTAAAATAAGTGATTATCAAGAAAGAGAACGCTATGAATTCGTGAATAACAAATTACCAATTTTAGATGCTTGATAATCTAATTACTTGCAGTTTGCCACAAATACCAAAGAATTTGAAAGTAATAGAGCGAATGAAATGCCCTTTTTCTTCTCTATCTTTGATTCCGTGTCCTGCGGTTTTTGTCCTTTGTGTCTTTGCCAATGACGCAATGTATATTAAATTATGTGTAACAACATATGTAACACAGCACGAATTTTGTGAATTAGGTGCAAAGCTCTTTCTTCTTTGTTGAGAGGAAACAAATCATTGAATTCGGACTTTCTTTTTCATTTCTTATGACGCATTCACAAGTTTTAAAGAAACTGCGTGAATACAAGAAAATAGTTATTCTATAGAATGACTTTACAAATTAAGATCAAAGTAGACAATTTGGTTCACGATCATGTTTTAAAACAAAATTATTCTGTGTAATGATTCTCGAACGGTGATGAGATCGAACTAGCCCATAATGAAAATTTCACTAAATTTCCAGTAAATTGGGTATTTGGTAGCAACGACGCTAAGTAGAGAAACATCGGTATATTCGATCTGGTATGTAAGGAGAGAAAATTCCTTGTATTTGTTTTGTCGATTTCGTCGATTTTGTTACTTGCTAGAAATCTGTGCAAGGTTCGACAAAACAAAAATAAGTTATTAGGTAAATCGTACATTACGTTGAAATAGGTTTGAAACCATTTCCAACGTAAAAGCGTCAATTTTTCGTGCAACGTAAACGAAATAATTAATTTTCAAGAAAGACTGCGCTGTGAATTCAAGTAAATGATAAATGACCAATGTAAGATGCATGATAGTCTATTGCCGTTTGCCACAAGTACTAAAGTATTTGAAAGTAATAGAACGAATGAAATGCCTTTTTTCTTCTCTATCCTTTAATTGCGTGTCCTATGGTTTCTTATCTTTGCGTCATTACAACCAATAACGCAATGTATAGTAAATTATATGTAACAATGTTTTCACACACCGTGAATTATGTGAATCTGGTAGAAAAGCTCTTTCTTCTTCTTGAAAGGAAACATATCATTAAAAATGTAAATTTTGTTTTCATTTCTTATGACGCAAATCAGAAGTTTAAAAGAAACTGCATGAATACAAGAAAATAGTGATTCTATAGCATGACAAATAGAGGTCAGACAATTTGGTTCACGATCATGGTTTCAAAGTCTGTGTAATGAGTGTCGGCATTATAACGGTGCTGAAATCGAATTAGCACAATTTTCGAATTTCATTGAATTTACGGTAAATTGGGTATTTGGCAGTAACATCGGAGAAACATCGGAGAGAAACGTAGAGAAACATCGGAGAAAGAAATCCGTTACTGGGTGAATCGTACATGACATTGAAATCGGGCTTGAACCTGTTCCCAATGGTATAAAACCGTTAAATTTTCAGATGAAACGAGTTCAAACCAGTTGAAACCAGTTAAAAAAGTTGAGACCAGTTTAAACCAGTTGATATCAGATGAAACCAGTTCAAACTAGTTGAGACCAGTTCAAAACAGTTGAAATCAGTTGAACCCAATTAAAACCTGTTGAGACCAGATCAAACCCGTTCAAACCGGATGAACCCAATTAAAATCAGTTGAGACCAGTTCAAACCAGTTAAAACAAGTTGAGACCAGTTGAAACCAGATGAAACCAGTTAAAACCAGTTGAGAGCAGTTCAAACCAGTTGAAACCAGATGAAACCAGTTTAAACCAGTTAAAACAAGTTGAGACCAGTTGAAACCAGATGAAAGCAGTTAAAACCAGTTGAGAGCAGTTCAAACCAGTTGAAACCAGATAAAACCAGTTCAAACCAGTTCAAACCAGTTAAAAAAAGTTGAGACCAGTTCAAACCAGTTGAAATCAGATGAAACCAATTGAAACTAGTTGAGACCAGTTCAAACCAGTTGAAATCAGTTGAACCCAGTTAAATCCAGTTGAGACCAGTTCAAACCAGTTAAAGCAAGTTGAGACCAGTTGAATCCAGATGAAACCAATTAAAAGTAGTTGAAATCAGATAAAACCAGTTACAACCAGTTGAGACCATTTCAAATTAGTTGAAACCAGATGAAACCAGTTAAAACCAGTTGAAACTAGTACAACCAGTTGAGACCAGTCAAAACCATTTGAAACCAGAAAAAACAGTTAAGACCAATCGAGAACAGTTAAGGCCAGTTGAAACCAATTGAGACCAGTTAAAACCAGTTGACACCAGTTGAACCCAATTAAAACCAGTTGAGTCCAGATGAAACCAGTTGAAACCAGTTGAAACTAGTACAACCAGTTGAGATCAGTTAAAACCATTTGAAACCCGGAAAAAAAGCAGTTAAGACCAGTTGAGACCAGTTCAAACCAGTTAAAACCAGTTGAGACCAGTTGAACCCAATTAAAATCAGTTGAGACCAGTTCAAACCAGTTAAAACAAGTTGAGACCAGTTGAAACCAGATGAAACCAGTTAAAACCAGTTGAGAGCAGTTCAAACCAGTTGAAACCAGATGAAACCAGTTCAAACCAGTTTAAACTAGTTAAAAAAGTTGAGACCAGTTCAAACCAGTTGAAATCATTTGAACCCAGTTAAAACCAGTTGAGACCAGTTCAAACCAGTTAAAGCAAGTTGAGACCAGTTGAAACCAGATGACACCAGTTAAAACCAGTTGAAACTAGTACAGCCAGTTGAGACCAGGTAAAAAAAATTTAAACCAGAAAAAAAAAACAGTTAAGACCAGTCGAGAACAGTTGAGGCCAGTTGAAACCAGTTGAGACCAGTTAAAACCAGTTGACAACAGTTGAACCCAATTAAAACCAGTTGAGTCCAGATGAAACCAATTAAAACCAGTTGAGACCCTTTCAAATTAGTTGAAACCAGATGAAACCAGTGAAAACCAGTTGAGAGCAGTTCAAACCAGTTGAAACCAGATGAAACCAGTTCAAACCAGTTTAAACCAGTTAAAACCAGTTAAAACCAGTTGAAACCAGATGAAACCAGTTCAAACCAGTTTAAACCAGTTAAAAAAAGTTGAGACCAGTTCAAACCAGTTGAATTCAGATGAAACCAATTGAAACTAGTTGAGACCCAGTTCAAACCAGTTGAAATCAGTTGAACCCAGTTAAAACCAGTTGAGACCAGTTCAAACCAGTTAAAGCAAGTTGAGAACAGTTGAATCCAGATGAAACCAATTTAAAGTAGTTGAGATCAGATGAAACCAGTTAAAACCAGTTGAGACCATTTTCAAATTAGTTGAAACCAGATGAAACCAGTTAAAACCAGTTGAAACTAGTACAACCAGTTGAGACCAGTGAAAACCAGTTGACAACAGTTGAACCCAAATAAAACCAGTTGAGTCCAGATGAAACCAATTAAAACCAGTTGAGACCCTTTCAAATTATTTAAAACCAGATGAAACCAGTAAAAACCAGTTGAAACTAGTACAACCAGTTGAGATCAGTTAAAACCATTTGAAACCCGGAAAAAAAGCAGTTAAGACCAGTTGAGACCAGTTCAAACCAGTTAAAACCAGTTGACACCAGTTGAACCCAATTAAAACCAGTTGATTCCAGATGAAACCGCTAGTATATTCGATGTGGTTATACAAGGATAGAAAATTCCTTGTATTTGTTCTGTAGATTTCGTCGATTTTGTTACTCGCTAGAAATCTGTGCAAGGTTAGACAAAATGACAAAAATCCCCTATTGGGTAAATCGTATATTACATTGAAAACGGGTTTGAAACAGTTTCCAAAGTAAAACCGTCAAATTTACGTGCAAGGTAAACGAAATAATTCATTTTCAAGAAAGAGTGTGTTATGAATTCAAGATGGTTTCTTATCTTTGCGTCATTACTACCAATGACGCAGAATATAGTAAATTATATGAAGCAATGTTTTCACACACCGCAATTTTGTTAATCTGGTAGAGAGCTCTTTCTTCTTTGTTGAAAGGAAACAAATCATTAAAAATGTGAATTTAGTTTTCATTTCTGATGACACAAATCACACAAGTTTAAAAGAAACTGCATAATACAAGAACATAGTGATTCTACAGCATGACTTTACAAATTAGGATCGCACAATTTGGTTCACGATTGTGGTTTCAAAGTCTGTGTAATGAGTCTCGGCATTATAACGGTGCTGAAATCGAACTAGCAGAATTTTGGAAGTTTCATTGAATTTGCGGTAAATTGGGTATTTGGCGGTAACGACGCAAAGTAGAGTAACATCGGAGAAAGAAATCAGTTACTGGGTGAATCGTACATGACACGTTCCCAGTGGTATAAAACCGTTAAATTTTGGTGCAAGATGTACTAAATGATTGGTTATCAAGAAAGAGAACGCTATGAATTACAATGTACATTTCATTGAAAACGGGTTCGAAACCGTTTCCAACGTAAAACCGTCAAATTTTCGTGCAAGGTAAAAGAAATAATCAATTTTCAAGAAAGAGTGTGACAAGTGAACAATTGCACATTACATTGAAAACGGGCTTGAACCCATTCCCAACGTGTAAAACCGTTAAAAATCTCGTGCAAGGTATACGAAATGATTGATTATCAAGGAACAGAACACTATGAACTCGTGAATGACAAATTACCAATTTTAGATGCTTGATAGTCTAATTACTTGCAGATTGCCACAAGTTTCAAAGAATTTGAAAGTAATAGAGAGAATGAAATGCCCTTTTTCTTCTCTATCTGTAATTGCTTGTCCTATGGTTTCTTATTTTTGCGTCATTACTACCAATGACGCAATGTATAGTAAATTATATGTAACAACATATGTAACACAGCGCGAATTTTGTGAATTAGGTACAAAGCTCTTTCTTCTTTGTTGAAAGGAAACAAATCATTGAATTGGGAATTTCTTTCTTCTTTGTTGAAAGGAAACAAATCATTGAATTGGGAATTTCGTTTTCATTTCTTATGAGGCAAGTCACAAATTTAAAAGAAACTATGTGAATACAAGAAAATACTGATTCCATAGCATGACTTTACAAATGAAGAGCAAAGTAGACAATTTGGTTCACAATCATGTTTTAAAACGAAATGAGTGTGTGTAATGACTCTCGGTGTTATAACGGTGATGAAATCGAATTAGCCCATAATGAAAGTTTCACGGAATTTCCAGTAAATTGGGTATTTGGTAGTAACGACGCAAAGTAGAGGAACATCGGGCAAGTATATTCGATCTGGTATGCAAGGAGAGAAAATTCCTTGTATTTGTTCTGTCAATTTCGTCGATTTTGTTACTCGTTACAAATCTGTGCAAGGTTCGACAAAATGACAAAAGTCCGTTATTGGGTAAATCGTATATTACTTTGAAAACTGGTTTGAAACCGTTTTCAACGTAAAACCGTCAAATTTTCGTGCAAGGTAAACGAAATAATTATTTTTCAAATAAGAGTGTGTTATGAATTGAAATGAATGATAAATGGCCAATATAAGATGCTTGATAGTCTATTGCAGTTTGCCACAAGTACCAAAGTATTTGAAAGTAATAGAACGAATGAAAGGCCTTTGGCAGTAACGACGCAAAATAAAGAAACATCGGAGAAAGAAATCCGTACTGGGTGAATCGTACATGGCATTGAAATCGGGCTTAAACCCGTTCCCAATGTGTAAAACCGCTAAATGTTCGTGCAAGGTGTACTAAATAGTTGGTTATCAAGAAAGAGAACGCTATGAATTCAAGTGAATAACAAGTGACAGCTGTACATTACATTGAAAACGGGCTTGAACCCGTTCCCAACGTGTAAAACCGTTAAAATTTCGTGCAAGGTACTAAAATAATTGATTATCAAGAAAGAGAACGCTATGAATTCGTGAATAACAAATTACCAATTTTAGATGCTTGATAATCTAATTACTTGCAGTTTGCCACAAATACCAAAGAATTTGAAAGTAATAGAGCGAATGAAATGCCCTTTTTCTTCTCTATCTTTGATTCCGTGTCCTGCGGTTTTTGTCCTTTGTGTCTTTGCCAATGACGCAATGTATATTAAATTATGTGTAACAACATATGTAACACAGCACGAATTTTGTGAATTAGGTGCAAAGCTCTTTCTTCTTTGTTGAGAGGAAACAAATCATTGAATTCGGACTTTCTTTTTCATTTCTTATGACGCATTCACAAGTTTTAAAGAAACTGCGTGAATACAAGAAAATAGTGATTCTATAGAATGACTTTACAAATTAAGATCAAAGTAGACAATTTGGTTCACGATCATGTTTTAAAACAAAATTATTCTGTGTAATGATTCTCGAACGGTCATGAGATCGAACTAGCCCATAATGAAAATTTCACTAAATTTCCAGTAAATTGGGTATTTGGTAGCAACGACGCTAAGTAGAGAAACATCGGTATATTCGATCTGGTATGTAAGGAGAGAAAATTCCTTGTATTTGTTTTGTCGATTTCGTCGATTTTGTTACTTGCTAGAAATCTGTGCAAGGTTCGACAAAACAAAAATAAGTTATTAGGTAAATCGTACATTACGTTGAAATAGGTTTGAAACCATTTCCAACGTAAAAGCGTCAATTTTTCGTGCAACGTAAACGAAATAATTAATTTTCAAGAAAGACTGCGCTGTGAATTCAAGTAAATGATAAATGACCAATGTAAGATGCATGATAGTCTATTGCCGTTTGCCACAAGTACTAAAGTATTTGAAAGTAATAGAACGAATGAAATGCCTTTTTTCTTCTCTATCCTTTAATTGCGTGTCCTATGGTTTCTTATCTTTGCGTCATTACAACCAATAACGCAATGTATAGTAAATTATATGTAACAATGTTTTCACACACCGCGAATTATGTGAATCTGGTAGAAAAGCTCTTTCTTCTTTCTTGAAAGGAAACAAATCATTAAAAATGTAAATTTTGTTTTCATTTCTTATGACGCAAATCAGAAGTTTAAAAGAAACTGCATGAATACAAGAAAATAGTGATTCTATAGCATGACAAATAGAGATCAGACAATTTGGTTCACGATCATGGTTTCAAAGTCTGTGTAATGAGTGTCGGCATTATAACGGTGCTGAAATCGAATTAGCACAATTTTCGAATTTCATTGAATTTACGGTAAATTGGGTATTTGGCAGTAACGACGCAAAGTAGAGAAACATCGGAGAAAGAAATCCGTTACTGGGTGAATCGTACATGACATTGAAATCGGGCTTGAACCTGTTCCCAATGGTATAAAACCGTTAAATTTTCGTGCAAGGTGCACTAGATAATTGGTTATCAAGAAAGAGAACGCTATGAATTCAAGTGAATGACAAATGAACAATTGTACATTACATTGAAAACGGGCTTGAACCCATTCCCAACGTGTAAAACCGTTAAAATTTCGGGCAAGGTATACGAAAAAATTGATTATCAAAAAAGGGAACGTTATGAATTCGTGAATGACAAATGACCAATTTTAGATGCTTGATAGTCTAATTACTTGCAGTTTGCCACAAGTACCAAAGAATTTTAAAGTAATAGAGGGAATGAAATGCCCTTTTTCTTCTCTATCTTTAATTGCGTGTCCTATGGTTTCTTATCTTTGCGTCATTACTTAAAATGACGCAATGTATAGTGAATTATATGTAACGACATATGTAACAAAGCGCGAATTTTGTGAATTTATTACAAAGCTCTTTGTTGAAAGGAAACAAATCTTGAATTTCGTTTTCATTTCTTATGACGCAATTCACAAGTTTAAATGAAACTGCGTAAATACAAGAAAATAGTGATTCTATAGCATGACTTTACAAATTAAGATCAAAGTAGACAATTTGGTTCACAATCATGTTTTAAAACGAAATGAGTCCGTGTAATGACTCTCGGTGTTATAACGGAAGATGAAATCGAATTAGCCCATAATGAAAGTTTCACGGAATTTCCAGTAAATTGGGTATTTGGTAGTAACGACGCAAAGTAGAGAAACATCGGACAAGTATATTCGATCTGGTATGCAAGGAGAGAAAATTCCTGGTATTTGTTCTGTCGATTTCGTCGATTTTGTTACTCGTTACAAATCTGTGCAAGGTTCGACAAAATTACAAAAATCCGTTATTGAGTAAATCGTACATTACTTTGAAAACGGGTTTGAAACCGTTTTCAACGTAAAACCGTCAAATTTTCGTGCAAGTAAACGAAATAATTATTTTTCAAATAAGAGTGTGTTATGAATTGTAGTTTGCCACAAGAACCAAAGTATTTGAAAGTAATAGAACGTGATAGTAATAGAAAGAAGAAAGTAATAGTAATAGAAAGGCCTTTTTTTCTTCTCTATCCTTTAATTGCGTGTCGTAGGGTGTCTTCTCTTTGCGTCATTACTACCAATGAGGTAAAATAATGTAAATTATATGTAGCAATGTTTTCATTCACCACGAATTTCATCTGGTAGAGAGCTCTTCCCTCTTTGTTGAAAGGAAACAAATCATTGAATTGGGAATTTCGTTTTCATTTCTTATGACGCAATTCACAAGTTTAAAAGAAACTGCGTGAATACAAGAAAATAGTGATTCTATAGCATAACTTTACAAATTAAGATCAAAGTAGATAATTTGGTTCACAATCATGTTTTAAAACGAAATGAGTCTGTGTAATGACTCTCGGTGTTAAATGACTCTCGGTGTTATAACGGTGATGAAATCGAATTAGCTCATAATGAAAGTTTCACTTAATTTCAAGTAAATTTGGTATTTGGTAGCAAACGACGCAAAGTAGAGAAACATCGGGCAAGTATATTCCATGTGTTATACAAGGAGAGAAAATTCCTTGTATTTGTTCTGTTGATTTCGTCGATTTTGTTACTCGCTAGAAATCTGTGCAAGGTTAGACAAAATCCGTTATTGGGTAAATCGTACATTACATTGAAAACGGGTTCGAAACCGTTTCCAACGTAAAACCGTCAAATTTTCGTGCAAGGTAAGAGAAATAATCAATTTTCAAGAAAGAGTGTGTTAGGAATTCAGGTGAATGATAGATGACCAATATAAGATGCTTGATAGTCTATTGTAGTTTGCCACAAGTACCAAAGTATTTGAAAGTAATAGAACGAATGAAAGGCCTTTTTTTCTTCTCTATCCTTTAATTGCGTGTCGTAGGGTTTCTTATCTTTGCGTCATTACTACCAATGACATAAAATATAGCAAATTATATGTAGCAATGTTTTCATTCACCGCGAATTTTGTAAATCTGGAAGAGAGCTCTTCCCTCTTTGTAGAAAGGAAACAAATCATTGAATTGGGAATTTCGTTTTCCTTTCTAATGACGCAATTCACAAGTTTAAAAGAAATACAAGAAAATGCTATAGCATGACTTTACAAATTAAGATCAAAGTAGACAATTTGGTTCACAATCATGTTTTAAAACGAAATGAGTCTGTGTAATGACTCTCGGTGTTATAACGGTGATGAAATCGAATTAGCCCATAATGAAAGTTTCACGGAATTTCCAGTAAATTGGGTATTTGATAGTAACGACGCAAAGTAGAGAAACATCGGGCAAGTATATTCGATCTGGCATGCAAGGAGAGAAAATTCCTGGTATTTGTTCTGTCGATTTCGTCGATTTTGTTACTCGTTACAAATCTGTGCAAGGTTGGACAAAATGACAAAAGTCCGTTATTGGGTAAATCGTATATTACTTTGAAAACTGGTTTGAAACCGTTTTCAACGTAAAACCGTCAAATTTTCGTGCAAGGTAAACGAAATAATTATTTTTCAAATAAGAGTGTGTTATGAATTGAAATGAATGATAAATGGCCAATATAAGATGCTTGATAGTCTATTGCAGTTTGCCACAAGTACCAAAGTATTTGAAAGTAATAGAACGAATGAAAGGCCTTTGGCAGTAACGACGCAAAATAAAGAAACATCGGAGAAAGAAATCCGTACTGGGTGAATCGTACATGGCATTGAAATCGGGCTTAAACCCGTTCCCAATGTGTAAAACCGCTAAATGTTCGTGCAAGGTGTACTAAATAGTTGGTTATCAAGAAAGAGAACGCTATGAATTCAAGTGAATAACAAGTGACAGCTGTACATTACATTGAAAACGGGCTTGAACCCGTTCCCAACGTGTAAAACCGTTAAAATTTCGTGCAAGGTACTAAAATAATTGATTATCAAGAAAGAGAACGCTATGAATTCGTGAATAACAAATTACCAATTTTAGATGCTTGATAATCTAATTACTTGCAGTTTGCCACAAATACCAAAGAATTTGAAAGTAATAGAGCGAATGAAATGCCCTTTTTCTTCTCTATCTTTGATTCCGTGTCCTGCGGTTTTTGTCCTTTGTGTCTTTGCCAATGACGCAATGTATATTAAATTATGTGTAACAACATATGTAACACAGCACGAATTTTGTGAATTAGGTGCAAAGCTCTTTCTTCTTTGTTGAGAGGAAACAAATCATTGAATTCGGACTTTCTTTTTCATTTCTTATGACGCATTCACAAGTTTTAAAGAAACTGCGTGAATACAAGAAAATAGTTATTCTATAGAATGACTTTACAAATTAAGATCAAAGTAGACAATTTGGTTCACGATCATGTTTTAAAACAAAATTATTCTGTGTAATGATTCTCGAACGGTGATGAGATCGAACTAGCCCATAATGAAAATTTCACTAAATTTCCAGTAAATTGGGTATTTGGTAGCAACGACGCTAAGTAGAGAAACATCGGTATATTCGATCTGGTATGTAAGGAGAGAAAATTCCTTGTATTTGTTTTGTCGATTTCGTCGATTTTGTTACTTGCTAGAAATCTGTGCAAGGTTCGACAAAACAAAAATAAGTTATTAGGTAAATCGTACATTACGTTGAAATAGGTTTGAAACCATTTCCAACGTAAAAGCGTCAATTTTTCGTGCAACGTAAACGAAATAATTAATTTTCAAGAAAGACTGCGCTGTGAATTCAAGTAAATGATAAATGACCAATGTAAGATGCATGATAGTCTATTGCCGTTTGCCACAAGTACTAAAGTATTTGAAAGTAATAGAACGAATGAAATGCCTTTTTTCTTCTCTATCCTTTAATTGCGTGTCCTATGGTTTCTTATCTTTGCGTCATTACAACCAATAACGCAATGTATAGTAAATTATATGTAACAATGTTTTCACACACCGTGAATTATGTGAATCTGGTAGAAAAGCTCTTTCTTCTTCTTGAAAGGAAACATATCATTAAAAATGTAAATTTTGTTTTCATTTCTTATGACGCAAATCAGAAGTTTAAAAGAAACTGCATGAATACAAGAAAATAGTGATTCTATAGCATGACAAATAGAGGTCAGACAATTTGGTTCACGATCATGGTTTCAAAGTCTGTGTAATGAGTGTCGGCATTATAACGGTGCTGAAATCGAATTAGCACAATTTTCGAATTTCATTGAATTTACGGTAAATTGGGTATTTGGCAGTAACATCGGAGAAACATCGGAGAGAAACGTAGAGAAACATCGGAGAAAGAAATCCGTTACTGGGTGAATCGTACATGACATTGAAATCGGGCTTGAACCTGTTCCCAATGGTATAAAACCGTTAAATTTTCGTGCAAGGTGCACTAGATAATTGGTTATCAAGAAAGAGAACGCTATGAATTCAAGAGAATGACAAATGAACAATTGTACATTACATTGAAAACGGGCTTGAACCCATTCCCAACGTGTAAAACCGTTAAGATTTCGGGCAAGGTATACGAAAAAATTGATTATCAAAAAAGGGAACTTTATGAATTCGTGAATGACAAATGACCAATTTTAGATGCTTGATAGTCTAATTACTTGCAGTTTGCCACAAGTACCAAAGAATTTCAAAGTAATAGAGCGAATGAAATGCCCTTTTTCTTCTGTATCTTTACTTACTTAAAATGACGCAATGTATAGTGAATTATATGTAACGACATATGTAACAAAGCGCGAATTTTGTGAATTTATTACAAAGCTCTTTGTTGAAAGGAAACAAATCTTGAATTTCGTTTTAATTTCTTATGACGCAATTCACAAGTTTAAATGAAACTGTGTAAATACAAGAAAATAGTGATTCTATAGCATGACTTTACAAATTAAGATCAAAGTAGACAATTTGGTTCACAATCATGTTTTAAAACGAAATGAGTCCGTGTAATGACTCTCGGTGTTATAACGGAAGATGAAATCGAATTAGCCCATAATGAAAGTTTCACGGAATTTCCAGTAAATTGGGTATTTGGTAGTAACGACGCAAAGTAGAGAAACATCGAATAAGTATATTCGATCTGGTATGCAAGGAGAGAAAATTCCTGGTATTTGTTCTGTCGATTTCGTCGATTTTGTTACTCGTTACAAATCTGTGCAAGGTTCGACAAAATTACCAAAATCCGTTATTGAGTAAATCGTACATTACTTTGAAAACGGGTTTGAAACCGTTTTCAACGTAAAACCGTCAAATTTTCGTGCAAGTAAACGAAATAATTATTTTTCAAATAAGAGTGTGTTATGAATTGTAGTTTTGCCACAAGAACCAAAGTATTTGAAAGTAATAGAACGTGATAGTAATAGAAAGAAGAAAGTAATAGTAATAGAAAGGCCTTTTTTTCTTCTCTATCCTTTAATTGCGTGTCGTAGGGTGTCTTCTCTTTGCGTCATTACTACCAATGAGGTAAAATAAAGTAAATTATATGTAGCAATGTTTTCATTCACCACGAATTTCATCTGGTAGAGAGCTCTTCCCCTCTCTGTTGAAAGGAAACAAATCATTGAATTGGGAATTTCGTTTTCATTTCTTATGACGCAATTCACAAGTTAAAAAGAAACTGCGTGAATACAAGAAAATAGTGATTCTATAGCATAACTTTACAAATTAAGATCAAAGTAGATAATTTGGTTCACAATCATGTTTTAAAACGAAATGAGTCTGTGTAATGACTCTCGGTGTTAAATGACTCTCGGTGTTATAACGGTGATGAAATCGAATTAGCTCATAATGAAAGTTTCACTTAATTTCAAGTAAATTTGGTATTTGGTAGCAAACGACGCAAAGTAGAGAAACATCGGGCAAGTATATTCCATGTGTTATACAAGGAGAGAAAATTCCTTGTATTTGTTCTGTTGATTTCGTCGATTTTGTTACTCGCTAGAAATCTGTGCAAGGTTAGACAAAATCCGTTATTGGTAAATCGTACATTACATTGAAAACGGGTTCGAAGCCGTTTCCAACGTAAAACCGTCAAATTTTCGTGCAAGGTAAGAGAAATAATCAATTTTCAAAAAAGAGTGTGTTAGGAATTCAGGTGAATGATAGATGACCAATATCAGATGCTTGATAGTCTATTGTAGTTTGCCACAAGTACCAAAGTATTTGAAAGTAATAGAACGAATGAAAGGCCTTTTTTCTTCTCTATCCTTTAATTGCGTGTCGTAGGGTTTCTTATCTTTGCGTCATTACTACCAATGACATAAAATATAGCAAATTATATGTAGCAATGTTTTCATTCACCGCGAATTTTGTAAATCTGGAAGAGAGCTCTTCCCTCTTTGTAGAAAGGAAACAAATCATTGAATTGGGAATTTCGTTTTCCTTTCTAATGACGCAATTCACAAGTTTAAAAGAAATACAAGAAAATGCTATAGCATGACTTTACAAATTAAGATCAAAGTAGACAATTTGGTTCACAATCATGTTTTAAAACGAAATGAGTCTGTGTAATGACTCTCGGTGTTATAACGGTGATGAAATCGAATTAGCCCATAATGAAAGTTTCACGGAATTTCCAGTAAATTGGGTATTTGATAGTAACGACGCAAAGTAGAGAAACATCGGGCAAGTATATTCGATCTGGCATGCAAGGAGAGAAAATTCCTGGTATTTGTTCTGTCGATTTCGTCGATTTTGTTACTCGTTACAAATCTGTGCAAGGTTCGTCAAATGCCTTCCGAAGATCTATGAATTCAACTCCAGAAATTTGATTATCTATATTCAAAGACCACTGATTCACAAGTTTTGCAAGAGCAGTTGATGTGGAATGAAATGGTCTGAAACCAGATTGATTAGGGTGTAGTAAATCATTCGCATTCATTAATTCGCTCAGTTGTTGATGTACGGTCCTTTCGATAATTTTACTCACTGTTGGTAAGATTGAGATGGGGCGATAGTTATTCAACGAAAAAATATCTCCTGCTTTAAATATTGGTACTACAAGAGCCTTTCTCCGTTCATGTGGAACAACTCCCGTAGACAGGGATTTGTTAATAATATCGCAAAGAGATTCTGCAATAACATTCTTTGTCATCTTTAAAAGTTTGTAGCCGATGTGACCTTCTCCGGTTGCTTTATCTATGCCAAGAAGCTCGAACTGTCTAAATACAAAATCTCTCGTTATCATACTTAATTTAAATTGAGAATGAGAAGGAACAAAGCCTTTGTCCTCATCTAATATCATTTGAGAAGTATTTCTCTGCAGATCTTTTGTAATTTTAGTAGCATTAGATATGAAAAAATTGTTGAATGTTTCAGCAATACTTGCGTTGTCCGATACTTCTGCATCATCAACCTTTATGGTATTGGGAGAAATGGGTGATGATTTAGGCGTAAATTCCCTCAAGCTCTTCCACATTTTTTTACTGCTGTTACGATTTTGTAAAATTTGGTCAGTGTTATACTGTTTTTTTCTTATTCTCATGAGATGAGTAACTTTGTTTTTTAGATATTTATAGGTATTCCAAAGATCATTGCTGTTGTTAGTTTTAGGAGCTTTGAGAACTTTATCACGTTCCGTCATGAGCTTAACAACCTCATCAGATATCCATGGACATGCATGTTTTCTTATCCGCTTTTTGCGCAAAGGTATATGCTTGTTGACAACATTATTGAAAAGAGTCAACCACATATCCCACGTATCATCAACGTCGTCTATATCTTTTATGACCTGCCACGGAGCACTTCTCAAATCACTATAAAATTCCTCCTCATTAAGATTTATTAATGAGCGAAATTACGCACATTCAGATTTTTGATGGATCTTTGCACTGAATTCCCGAATAGCATATACCAAATAATGATCACTAATGCTAGTCTCAAATATTCCCCATTCACTGTAAAGTTCTTTGATACAAATATCAAATCAATTAAAGTAAAAGCAGTAAAAGTAGAAGCAGTATTTGTAACTGACTTGGTCCGTACATATTTGTATAAAACATAACTTTTTCGGCATTCACATCATGTTGGTGTGGCATATAATTACAATTGAAATCGCCTAATATAATACTGTACAACTCATATGTTCCGAGAGAGCAGAGTCCAAAGTCCTCTCTAATTCGTCAAAGAAATCAGCGTGAGAATTCGGAGGTCTGTAAAATTCCCCTACAAGGATGGAAGGCTTATTTGGATAATTCAATTCAAACCAAAGGCATTCTAAAATAGATGAATTCAAATCGTCTCTTATTTTATAGTTGAATCTTTTGGAAATATATACAGCCACACCGCCACCATGTCTTGTACGGTCTCTATCTAACAAACCAGTTAAAGCAAGTTGAGACCAGTTGAAACCAGATGAAACCAGTTAAAACCAGTTGAAACTAGTACAACCAGTTGAGACCAGGTAAAACCATTTGAAACCAGAAAAAAAACAGTTAAGACCAGTCGAGAACAGTTGAGGCCAGTTGAAACCAGTTGAGACCAGTTAAAACCAGTTGACACCAGTTGAACCCAATTAAAACCAGTTGAGTCCAGATGAAACCAATTGAAACCAGTTGAGACCCTTTCAAATTAGTTAAAACCAGATGAAACCAGTAAAAACCAGTTGAAACTAGTACAACCAGTTGAGATCAGTTAAAACCATTTGAAACCCGGAAAAAAAGCAGTTAAGACCAGTTGAGACCAGTTCAAACCAGTTAAAACCAGTTGAGGCCAGCTGCGACCAGTTCAAACCAGTTGAGGCCAGCTGAGAGCAGTTGAAACCAGTTCAAACCAGTTGAGGCCAGCTGAAACCAGTTAAAACCAGTTGAGACCAATTCAAAAGTTGAGACCAGTTGAAACCAATTAAAACCAGTTGAGAGCAGTTCAAACCAGTTGAAACCAGATGAAACGAGTTCAAACCAGTTGACACCAGTTAAAAAAAGTTGAGACCAGTTTAAACCAGTTGATATCAGATGAAACCAGTTCAAACTAGTTGAGACCAGTTCAAACCAGTTGAAATCAGTTGAACCCAATTAAAACCTGTTGAGACCAGATCAAACCCGTTCAAACCGGATGAACCCAATTAAAATCAGTTGAGACCAGTTCAAACCAGTTAAAACAAGTTGAGACTAGTTGAAACCAGATGAAACCAGTTAAAACCAGTTGAGAGCAGGTCAAACCAGTTGAAACCAGATGAAACCAGTTCAAACCAGTTGAAACCAGTTAAAACAAGTTGAGACCAGTTGAAGCCAGATGAAACCAGTTAAAACCAGTTGAGAGCAGTTCAAACCAGTTGAAACCAGATGAAACGAGTTCAAACCAGTTTAAACCAGTTAAAAAAAGTTGAGACCAGTTCAAACCAGTTGAAATCAGATGAAACCAATTGAAACTAGTTGACACCAGTTCAAACCAGTTGAAATCAGTTGAAACCAGTTTAAACCAGTTAAAAAAGTTGAGACCAGTTAAAACCAGTTGACACCAGTTGAACCCAAGTAAAACCAGTTGAGTCAAGATGAAACCAAATGAAACCAGTTGAGACCCTTTCAAATTAGGTTAAAACCAGATGAAACCAGTAAAAACCAGTTGAAACTAGTACAACCAGTTGAGATCAGTTAAAACCATTTGAAACCCGGAAAAAAAAAGCAGTTAAGACCAGTTGAGACCAGTTCAAACCAATTAAAACCAGTTGAGACCAGTTGAACCCAGTTCAAACCAGTTGAGGCCAGCTGCGACCAGTTGAAACCAGTTGAAACCAGTTGAGGCCAGCTGAAACCAGTCCAAATCAGTTGAGACCAGTTGAAACCAGTTAAAACCAGTTGAGACCAATTCAAAACAGTTGAGACCAGTTGAAACCAGTTAAAACCAGTTGAGAGCAGTTCAAACCAGTTGAAACAAGATGAAACGAGTTCAAACCAGTTGAAACCAGTTAAAAAAAGTTGAGACCAGTTTAAACAAGTTGATATCAGATGAAACCAGTTCAAACTAGTTGAGACCAGTTCAAACCAGTTGAAATCAGTTGAACCCAATTAAAATCAGTTGAGACCAGTTCAAACCAGTTAAAACAAGTTGAGACCAGTTGAAACCAGATGAAACCAGTTAAAACCAGTTGAGAGCAGTTCAAACCAGTTGAAACCAGATGAAACCAGTTCAAACCAGTTTAAACTAGTTAAAAAAAGTTGAGACCAGTTCAAACCAGTTGAAATCAGATGAAACCAATTGAAACTAGTTGAGACCAGATCAAACCCGATCAAACCGGATGAACCCAATTAAAATCAGTTGAGACCAGTTCAAACCAGTTAAAACAAGTTGAGACCAGTTGAAACCAGATGATACCAGTTAAAACCAGTTGAGAGCAGTTCAAACCAGTTGAAACCAGATGAAACCAGTTCAAACCAGTTTAAACTAGTTAAAAAAAGTTGAGACCAGTTCAAACCAGTTGAAATCAGATGAAACCAATTGAAACTAGTTGAGACCAGTTCAAACCAGTTGAAATCAGTTGAACCCAGTTAAAACCAGTTGAGACTAGTTCAAACAAGTTAAAGCAAGTTGAGACCAGTTGAAACCAGATGAAACCAGGTAAAAACAGGTGAAACTAGTACAGCCAGTTGAGACCAGGTAAAACCATTTGAAACCAGAAAAAAAAACAGTTAAGACCAGTCGAGAACAGTTGAGGCCAGTTGAAACCAGTTGAGACCAATTAAAACCAGTTGACACCAGTTGAACCCAATTAAAACCAGTTGAGTCCAGATGAAACCAATTAAAACCAGTTGAGACCCTTTCAAATTAGTTAAAACCAGATGAAACCAGTAAAAACCAGTTGAAACTAGTACAGCCAGTTAAGACCAGGTAAAACCATTTGAAACCAGAAAAAAAAACAGTTAAGACCAGTCGAGAACAGTGTAGGCCAGTTGAAACCAATTGAGACCAGTTAAAACCAGTTGACACCAGTTGAACCCAATTAAAACCAGTTGAGTCCAGATGAAACCAGTTGAAACCAGTTGAGACCATTTCAAATTAGTTGAAACCAGATGAAACCAGTTAAAACCAGTTGAGAGCAGTTCAAACCAGTTGAAACCAGATGAAACCAGTTCAAACCAGTTTAAACCAGTTAAAAAAAGTTGAGACCAGTTCAAACCAGTTGAAATCAGATGAAACCAATTGAAACTAGTTGAGACCCGTTCAAACCAGTTGAAATCAGTTGAACCCAGTTAAAACCAGTTGAGACCAGTTCAAACCAGTTAAAGCAAGTTGAGACCAGTTGAATCCAGATGAAACCAATTAAAAGTAGTTGAGATCAGATGAAACCAGTTAAACCCAGTTGAGACCATTTCAAATTATTTGAAACCAGATGAAACCAGTTAAAACCAGTTGAAACTAGTACAACCAGTTGAGACCAGTTAAAACCAGTTGACACCTGTTGAACCCAAGTAAAACCAGTTGAGTCAAGATGAAACCAATTGAAACCAGTTGAGACCCTTTCAAATTAGTTAAAACCAGATGAAACCAGTAAAAACCAGTTGAAACTAGTACAACCAGTTGAGATCAGTTAAAACCATTTGAAACCCGGGAAAAAAAAGCAGTTAAGACCAGTTGAGACCAGTTCAAACCAGTTAAAACCAGTTGAGACCAGTTGAACCCAGTTGAAACCAGTTGAGGCCAGCTGCGACCAGTTGAAACCAGTTGAAACCAGTTGAGGCCAGCTGAAACCAGTCCAAATCAGTTGAGACCAGTTGAAACCAGTTAAAACCAGTTGAGACCAATTCAAAACAGTTGAGACCAGTTGAAACCAGTTAAAACCAGTTGAGAGCAGTTCAAACCAGTTGAAACCAGATGAAACGAGTTCAAACCAGTTGAAACCAGTTAAAAAAAAGTTGAGACCAGTTTAAACCAGTTGATATGAGATGAAACCAGTTCAAACTAGTTGAGACCAGTTCAAACCAGTTGAAATCAGTTGAACCCAATTAAAACCTGTTGAGACCAGATCAAACCCGATCAAACCGGATGAACCCAATTAAAATCAGTTGAGACCAGTTCAAACCAGTAAAAACAAGTTGAGACCAGTTGAAACCAGATGAAACCAGTTAAAACCAGTTGAGAGCAGTTCAAACCAGTTGAAACCAGATGAAACCAGTTCAAACGAGTTTAAACTAGTTAAAAAAAGTTGAGACCAGTTCAAACCAGTTGAAATCAGATGAAACCAATTGAAACTAATTGAGACCAGTTAAAACCAGTTGAAATCAGTTGAACCCAGTTAAAACCAGTTGAGACCAGTTCAAACCAGTTAAAGCAAGTTGAGACCAGTTGAAACCAGATGAAACCAGTTAAAACCAGTTGAAACTAGTACAACCAGTTGAGACCAGGTAAAACCATTTGAAACCAGAAAAAAAAAACAGTTAAGACCAGTCGAGAACAGTTGAGGCCAGTTGAAACCAGTTGAGACCAGTTAAAACCAGTTGACACCAGTTGAACCCAATTAAAACCAGTTGAGTCCAGATGAAACCAATTAAAACCAGTTGAGACCCTTTCAAATTAGTTAAAACCAGATGAAACCAGTAAAAACCAGTTCAAACTAGTACAACCAGTTGAGATCAGTTAAAACCATTTGAAACCCGGAAAAAAAGCAGTTAAGACCAGTTCAAACCAGTTAAAACCAGCTGAGACCAGTTGAACCCAGTTCAAACCAGTTGAGGCCAGCTGAGACCAGTTGAAACCAGTTCAAACAGGTTGAGGCCAGCTGAAACCAGTCCAAATCAGTTGAGACCAGTTGAAACCAGTTAAAACCAGTTGAGACCACTTCAGAAGTTGAGACCAGTTGAAACCAGTTAAAACCAGTTGAGAGCAGTTCAAACCAGTTGAAACCAGATGAAACGAGTTCAAACCAGTTGACACGAGTTTAAAAAAGTTGAGACCAGTTTAAACCAGTTGATATCAGATGAAACCAGTTCAAACTAGTTGAGACCAGTTCAAACCAGTTGAAATCAGTTGAACCCAATTAAAACCTGTTGAGACCAGATCAAACCCGTTCAAACCGGATGAACCCAATTAAAATCAGTTGAGACCAGTTCAAACCAGTTAAAACAAGTTGAGACCAGTTGAAACCAGATGAAACCAGTTAAAACCAGTTGAGAGCAGTTCAAACCAGTTGAAACCAGATGAAACCAGTTCAAACCATTTAAAACAAGTTGAGACCAGTTGAAACCAGACGAAACCAGTTAAAACCAGTTGAGAGCAGTTCAAACCAGTTGAAACCAGTTGAGAGCAGTTCAAACCAGTTGAAACCAGATGAAACCAGTTCAAACCAGTTTAAACCAGTTAAAAAATGTGAGACCAGTTCAAACCAGTTGAAATCAGATGAAACCAATTGAAACTAGTTGACACCAGTTCAAACCAGTTGAAATCAGTTGAACCCAGTTAAAACCAGTTGAGACCAGTTCAAACCAGTTAAAGGAAGTTGAGACCAGTTGAATCCAGATGAAACCAATTAAAAGTAGTTGAGATCAGATGAAACCAGTTAAAACCAGTTGAGACCATTTCAAATTAGTTGAAACCAGATGAAACCAGTTAAAACCAGTTGAAACTAGTACAACCAGTTGAGACCAGTTAAAACCAGTTGACACCAGTTGAACCCAAGTAAAACCAGTTGAGTCCAGATGAAACCAATTGAAACCAGTTGAGACCCTTTCAAATTAGTTAAAACCAGAGAAACCAGTAAAAACCAGTTGAAACTAGTACAACCAGTTGAGATCAGTTAAAACCATTTGAAACCCGGAAAAAAGCAGTTAAGACCAGTTGAGACCAGTTCAAACCAGTTAAAACCAGTTGAGACCAGTTGAACCCAGTTCAAACCAGTTGAGGCCAGCTGCGACCAGTTGAAACCAGTTGAAACCAGCTGAGGCCAGCTGAAACCAGTCCAAATCAGTTGAGACCAGTTGAAACCAGTTAAAACCAGTTGAGACCAATTCAAAACAGTTGAGACCAGTTGAAACCAGTTAAAACCAGTTAAGAGCAGTTCAAACCAGTTGAAACCGATGAAACGAGTTCAAACCAGTTGAAACCAGTTTAAAAAAAAGTTGAGACCAGTTTAAACCAGTTGATATCAGATGAAACCAGTTCAAACTAGTTGAGACCAGTTCAAACCAGTTGAAATCAGTTGAACCCAATTAAAAACCTGTTGAGACCAGATCAAACCCGATCAAACCGGATGAACCCAATTAAAATCAGTTGAGACCAGTTCAAACCAGTTAAAACAAGTTGAGACCAGTTGAAACCAGATGAAACCAGTTAAAACCAGTTGAGAGCAGTTCAAACCAGTTGAAACCAGATGAAACCAGTTCAAACCAGTTTAAACTAGTTAAAAAAAGTTGAGACCAGTTCAAACCAGTTGAAATCAGATGAAACCACTTGAAACTAGTTGAGACCAGTTCAAACCAGTTGAAATCAGTTGAACCCAGTTAAAACCAGTTGAGACTAGTTCAAACCAGTTAAAGCAAGTTGAGACCAGTTGAAACCAGATGAAACCAGTTAAAAGCAGTTGAAACTAGTACAGCCAGTTAAGACCAGGTAAAACCATTTGAAACCAGAAAAAAAAAACAGTTAAGACCAGTCGCGAACAGTTGAGGCCAGTTGAAACCAGTTGAGACCAGTTAAAACCAGTTGACACCAGTTGAACCCAATTAAAACCAGTTGAGTCCAGATGAAACCAATTAAAACCAGTTGAGACCCTTTCAAATTAGTTAAAACCAGATGAAACCAGTAAAAACCAGTTGAAACTAGTACAGCCAGTTGAGACCAGGTAAAACAATTTGAAACCAGAAAAAAAAAACAGCTAAGACCAGTCGAGGACAGTGTAGGCCAGTTGAAACCAATTGAGACCAGTTAAAACCAGTTGACACCAGTTGAACCCAATTAAAACCAGTTGAGTCCAGATGAAACCAGTTGAAACCAGTTGAGACCATTTCAAATTAGTTGAAACCAGATGAAACCAGTTAAAACCAGTTGAGAGCAGTTCAAACCAGTTGAAACCAGATGAAAACAGTTCAAACCAGTTTAAACCAGTTAAAACCAGTTGAAACCAGATGAAACCAGTTCAAACCAGTTTAAACCAGTTAAAAAAAGTTGAGACCAGTTCAAACCAGTTGAAATCAGATGAAACCAATTGAAACTAGTTGACACCAGTTCAAACCAGTTGAAATCAGTTGAACCCAGTTAAAACCAGTTGAGACCAGTTCAAACCAGTTAAAGCAAGTTGAGACCAGTTGAATCCAGATGAAACCAATTAAAAGTAGTTGAGATCAGATGAAACCAGTTAAAACCAGTTGAGACCATTTCAAATTAGTTGAAACCAGATGAAACCAGTTAAAATTCATGTGGAACAACTCCCGTAGACAGGGATTTGTTAATAATATCGCAAAGAGATTCTGCAATAACATTCTTTGTCATCTTTAAAAGTTTGTAGCCGATGTGACCTTCTCCGGTTGCTTTATCTATGCCAAGAAGCTCGAACTGTCTAAATACAAAATCTCTCGTTATCATACTTAATTTAAATTGAGAATGAGAAGGAACAAAGCCTTTGTCCTCATCTAATATCATTTGAGAAGTATTTCTCTGCAGATCTTTTGTAATTTTAGTAACATTAGATATGAAAAAATTGTTGAATGTTTCAGCAATACTTGCGTTGTCCGATACTTCTGCATCATCAACCTTTATGGTATTGGGAGAAATGGGTGATGATTTAGGCGTAAATTCCCTCAAGCTCTTCCACATTTTTTTACTGCTGTTACGATTTTGTAAAATTTGGTCAGTGTTATACTGTTTTTTTCTTATTCTCATGAGATGAGTAACTTTGTTTTTTAGATATTTATAGGTATTCCAAAGATCATTGCTGTTGTTAGTTTTAGGAGCTTTGAGAACTTTATCACGTTCCGTCATGAGCTTAACAACCTCATCAGATATCCATGGACATGCATGTTTTCTTATCCGCTTTTTGCGCAAAGGTATATGCTTGTTGACAACATTATTGAAAAGAGTCAACCACATATCCCACGTATCATCAACGTCGTCTATATCTTTTATGACCTGCCACGGAGCACTTCTCAAATCACTATAAAATTCCTCCTCATTAAGATTTATTAATGAGCGAAATTACGCACATTCAGATTTTTGATGGATCTTTGCACTGAATTCCCGAATAGCATATACCAAATAATGATCACTGATGCTAGTCTCAAATATTCCCCATTCACTGTAAAGTTCTTTGATACAAATATCAAATCAATTAAAGTAAAAGCAGTAAAAGTAGAAGCAGTATTTGTAACTGACTTGGTCCGTACATATTTGTATAAAACATAACTTTTTCGGCATTCACATCATGTTGGTGTGGCATATAATTACAATTGAAATCGCCTAATATAATACTGTACAACTCATATGTTCCGAGAGAGCAGAGTCCAAAGTCCTCTCTAATTCGTCAAAGAAATCAGCGTGAGAATTCGGAGGTCTGTAAAATTCCCCTACAAGGATGGAAGGCTTATTTGGATAATTCAATTCAAACCAAAGGCATTCTAAAATAGATGAATTCAAATCGTCTCTTATTTTATAGTTGAATCTTTTGGAAATATATACAGCCACACCGCCACCATGTCTTGTACGGTCTCTATCTAACAAACCAGTTAAAGCAAGTTGAGACCAGTTGAAACCAGATGAAACCAGTTAAAACCAGTTGAAACTAGTACAACCAGTTGAGATCAGGTAAAACCATTTGAAACCAGAAAAAAAAGCAGTTAAGACCAGTCGAGAACAGTTGAGGCCAGTTGAAACCAGTTGAGACCAGTTAAAACCAGTTGACACCAGTTGAACCCAATTAAAACCAGTTGAGTCCAGATGAAACCAATTGAAACCAGTTGAGACCCTTTCAAATTAGTTAAAACCAGATGAAACCACTAAAAACCAGTTGAAACTAGTACAACCAGTTGAGATCAGTTAAAACCATTTGAAACCCGGAAAAAAAGCAGTTAAGACCAGTTGAGACCAGTTCAAACCAGTTGAGGCCAGCTGAGAGCAGTTGAAACCAGTTCAAACCAGTTGAGGCCAGCTGAAACCAGTTAAAACCAGTTGAGACCAATTCAAAAGTTGAGACCAGTTGAAACCAATTAAAACCAGTTGAGAGCAGTTCAAACCAGTTGAAACCAGATGAAACGAGTTCAAACCAGTTGACACCAGTTAAAAAAAGTTGAGACCAGTTTAAACCAGTTGATATCAGATGAAACCAGTTCAAACTAGTTGAGACCAGTTCAAACCAGTTGAAATCAGTTGAACCCAATTAAAACCTGTTGAGACCAGATCAAACCCGTTCAAACCGGATGAACCCAATTAAAATCAGTTGAGACCAGTTCAAACCAGTTAAAACAAGTTGAGACCAGTTCAAACCAGATGAAACCAGTTAGAACCAGTTGAGAGCAGGTCAAACCAGTTGAAACCAGATGAAACCAGTTCAAACCAGTTGAAACCAGTTAAAACAAGTTGAGACCAGTTGAAACCAGATGAAACCAGTTAAAACCAGTTGAGAGCAGTTCAAACCAGTTGAAACCAGATGAAACGAGTTCAAACCAGTTTAAACCAGTTAAAAAAAGTTGAGACCAGTTCAAACCAGTTGAAATCAGATGAAACCAATTGAAACTAGTTGACACCAGTTCAAACCAGTTGAAATCAGTTGAAACCAGTTCAAACCAGTTTAAACCAGTTTAAAAAGTTGAGACCAGTTAAAACCAGTTGACACCAGTTGAACCCAAGTAAAACCAGTTGAGTCAAGATGAAACCAAATGAAACCAGTTGAGACCCTTTCAAATTAGGTTAAAACCAGATGAAACCAGTAAAAACCAGTTGAAACTAGTACAACCAGTTGAGATCAGTTAAAACCATTTGAAACCCGGAAAAAAAGCAGTTAAAACCAGGTGAGACCAGTTGAACCCAGTTCAAACCAGTTGAGGCCAGCTGCGACCAGTTGAAACCAGTTGAAACCAGTTGAGGCCAGCTGAAACCAGTCCAAATCAGTTGAGACCAGTTGAAACCAGTTAAAACCAGTTGAGACCAATTCAAAACAGTTGAGACCAGTTGAAACCAGTTAAAACCAGTTGAGAGCAGTTCAAACCAGTTGAAACAAGATGAAACGAGTTCAAACCAGTTGAAACCAGTTAAAAAAAGTTGAGACCAGTTTAAACAAGTTGATATCAGATGAAACCAGTTCAAACTAGTTGAGACCAGTTCAAACCAGTTGAATCAGTTGAACCCAATTAAAACCTGTTGAGACCAGATCAAACCCGATCAAACCGGATGAACCCAATTAAAATCAGTTGAGACCAGTTCAAACCAGTTAAAACAAGTTGAGACCAGTTGAAACCAGATGAAACCAGTTAAAACCAGTTGAGAGCAGTTCAAACCAGTTGAAACCAGATGAAACCAGTTCAAACCAGTTTAAACTAGTTAAAAAAAGTTGAGACCAGTTCAAACCAGTTGAAATCAGATGAAACCAATTGAAACTAGTTGAAACCAGTTCAAACCAGTTGAAATCAGTTGAACCCAGTTAAAACCAGTTGAGACTAGTTCAAACAAGTTAAAGCAAGTTGAGACCAGTTGAAACCAGATGAAACCAGGTAAAAACAGTTGAAACTAGTACAGCCAGTTGAGACCAGGTAAAACCATTTGAAACCAGAAAAAAAAACAGTTAAGACCAGTCGAGAACAGTTGAGGCCAGTTGAAACCAGTTGAGACCAATTAAAACCAGTTGACACCAGTTGAACCCAATTAAAACCAGTTGAGTCCAGATGAAACCAATTAAAACCAGTTGAGACCCTTTCAAATTAGTTAAAACCAGATGAAACCAGTAAAAACCAGTTGAAACTAGTACAGCCAGTTAAGACCAGGTAAAACCATTTGAAACCAGAAAAAAAAAACAGTTAAGACCAGTCGAGAACAGTGTAGGCCAGTTGAAACCAATTGAGACCAGTTAAAACCAGTTGACACCAGTTGAACCCAATTAAAACCAGTTGAGTCCAGATGAAACCAGTTGAAACCAGTTGAGACCATTTCAAATTAGTTGAAACCAGATGAAACCAGTTAAAACCAGTTGAGAGCAGTTCAAACCAGTTGAAACCAGATGAAACCAGTTCAAACCAGTTTAAACCAGTTAAAAAAAGTTGAGACCAGTTCAAACCAGTTGAAATCAGATGAAACCAATTGAAACTAGTTGAGACCCGTTCAAACCAGTTGAAATCAGTTGAACCCAGTTAAAACCAGTTGAGACCAGTTCAAACCAGTTAAAGCAAGTTGAGACCAGTTGAATCCAGATGAAACCAATTAAAAGTAGTTGAGATCAGATGAAACCAGTTAAAACCAGTTGAGACCATTTCAAATTAGTTGAAACCAGATGAAACCAGTTAAAATTCATGTGGAACAACTCCCGTAGACAGGGATTTGTTAATAATATCGCAAAGAGATTCTGCAATAACATTCTTTGTCATCTTTAAAAGTTTGTAGCCGATGTGACCTTCTCCGGTTGCTTTATCTATGCCAAGAAGCTCGAACTGTCTAAATACAAAATCTCTCGTTATCATACTTAATTTAAATTGAGAATGAGAAGGAACAAAGCCTTTGTCCTCATCTAATATCATTTGAGAAGTATTTCTCTGCAGATCTTTTGTAATTTTAGTAACATTAGATATGAAAAAATTGTTGAATGTTTCAGCAATACTTGCGTTGTCCGATACTTCTGCATCATCAACCTTTATGGTATTGGGAGAAATGGGTGATGATTTAGGCGTAAATTCCCTCAAGCTCTTCCACATTTTTTTACTGCTGTTACGATTTTGTAAAATTTGGTCAGTGTTATACTGTTTTTTTCTTATTCTCATGAGATGAGTAACTTTGTTTTTTAGATATTTATAGGTATTCCAAAGATCATTGCTGTTGTTAGTTTTAGGAGCTTTGAGAACTTTATCACGTTCCGTCATGAGCTTAACAACCTCATCAGATATCCATGGACATGCATGTTTTCTTATCCGCTTTTTGCGCAAAGGTATATGCTTGTTGACAACATTATTGAAAAGAGTCAACCACATATCCCACGTATCATCAACGTCGTCTATATCTTTTATGACCTGCCACGGAGCACTTCTCAAATCACTATAAAATTCCTCCTCATTAAGATTTATTAATGAGCGAAATTACGCACATTCAGATTTTTGATGGATCTTTGCACTGAATTCCCGAATAGCATATACCAAATAATGATCACTGATGCTAGTCTCAAATATTCCCCATTCACTGTAAAGTTCTTTGATACAAATATCAAATCAATTAAAGTAAAAGCAGTAAAAGTAGAAGCAGTATTTGTAACTGACTTGGTCCGTACATATTTGTATAAAACATAACTTTTTCGGCATTCACATCATGTTGGTGTGGCATATAATTACAATTGAAATCGCCTAATATAATACTGTACAACTCATATGTTCCGAGAGAGCAGAGTCCAAAGTCCTCTCTAATTCGTCAAAGAAATCAGCGTGAGAATTCGGAGGTCTGTAAAATTCCCCTACAAGGATGGAAGGCTTATTTGGATAATTCAATTCAAACCAAAGGCATTCTAAAATAGATGAATTCAAATCGTCTCTTATTTTATAGTTGAATCTTTTGGAAATATATACAGCCACACCGCCACCATGTCTTGTACGGTCTCTATCTAACAAACCAGTTAAAGCAAGTTGAGACCAGTTGAAACCAGATGAAACCAGTTAAAACCAGTTGAAACTAGTACAACCAGTTGAGATCAGGTAAAACCATTTGAAACCAGAAAAAAAAGCAGTTAAGACCAGTCGAGAACAGTTGAGGCCAGTTGAAACCAGTTGAGACCAGTTAAAACCAGTTGACACCAGTTGAACCCAATTAAAACCAGTTGAGTCCAGATGAAACCAATTGAAACCAGTTGAGACCCTTTCAAATTAGTTAAAACCAGATGAAACCACTAAAAACCAGTTGAAACTAGTACAACCAGTTGAGATCAGTTAAAACCATTTGAAACCCGGAAAAAAAGCAGTTAAGACCAGTTGAGACCAGTTCAAACCAGTTGAGGCCAGCTGAGAGCAGTTGAAACCAGTTCAAACCAGTTGAGGCCAGCTGAAACCAGTTAAAACCAGTTGAGACCAATTCAAAAGTTGAGACCAGTTGAAACCAATTAAAACCAGTTGAGAGCAGTTCAAACCAGTTGAAACCAGATGAAACGAGTTCAAACCAGTTGACACCAGTTAAAAAAAGTTGAGACCAGTTTAAACCAGTTGATATCAGATGAAACCAGTTCAAACTAGTTGAGACCAGTTCAAACCAGTTGAAATCAGTTGAACCCAATTAAAACCTGTTGAGACCAGATCAAACCCGTTCAAACCGGATGAACCCAATTAAAATCAGTTGAGACCAGTTCAAACCAGTTAAAACAAGTTGAGACCAGTTCAAACCAGATGAAACCAGTTAGAACCAGTTGAGAGCAGGTCAAACCAGTTGAAACCAGATGAAACCAGTTCAAACCAGTTGAAACCAGTTAAAACAAGTTGAGACCAGTTGAAACCAGATGAAACCAGTTAAAACCAGTTGAGAGCAGTTCAAACCAGTTGAAACCAGATGAAACGAGTTCAAACCAGTTTAAACCAGTTAAAAAAAGTTGAGACCAGTTCAAACCAGTTGAAATCAGATGAAACCAATTGAAACTAGTTGACACCAGTTCAAACCAGTTGAAATCAGTTGAAACCAGTTCAAACCAGTTTAAACCAGTTAAAAAAGTTGAGACCAGTTAAAACCAGTTGACACCAGTTGAACCCAAGTAAAACCAGTTGAGTCAAGATGAAACCAAATGAAACCAGTTGAGACCCTTTCAAATTAGGTTAAAACCAGATGAAACCAGTAAAAACCAGTTGAAACTAGTACAACCAGTTGAGATCAGTTAAAACCATTTGAAACCCGGAAAAAAAGCAGTTAAAACCAGGTGAGACCAGTTGAACCCAGTTCAAACCAGTTGAGGCCAGCTGCGACCAGTTGAAACCAGTTGAAACCAGTTGAGGCCAGCTGAAACCAGTCCAAATCAGTTGAGACCAGTTGAAACCAGTTAAAACCAGTTGAGACCAATT
Source organism: Diadema antillarum (assembly GCF_040938485.1). NCBI lineage: Eukaryota > Metazoa > Echinodermata > Echinoidea > Diadematoida > Diadematidae > Diadema > Diadema antillarum. Next base: position 129,138 of record NW_027273112.1, read on the forward strand.
CAAAACAGTTGAGACCAGTTGAAACCAGTTAAAACCAGTTGAGAGCAGTTCAAACCAGTTGAAACAAGATGAAACGAGTTCAAACCAGTTGAAACCAGTTAAAAAAAGTTGAGACCAGTTTAAACAAGTTGATATCAGATGAAACCAGTTCAAACTAGTTGAGACCAGTTCAAACCAGTTGAATCAGTTGAACCCAATTAAAACCTGTTGAGACCAGATCAAACCCGATCAAACCGGATGAACCCAATTAAAATCAGTTGAGACCAGTTCAAACCAGTTAAAACAAGTTGAGACCAGTTGAAACCAGATGAAACCAGTTAAAACCAGTTGAGAGCAGTTCAAACCAGTTGAAACCAGATGAAACCAGTTCAAACCAGTTTAAACTAGTTAAAAAAAGTTGAGACCAGTTCAAACCAGTTGAAATCAGATGAAACCAATTGAAACTAGTTGAAACCAGTTCAAACCAGTTGAAATCAGTTGAACCCAGTTAAAACCAGTTGAGACTAGTTCAAACAAGTTAAAGCAAGTTGAGACCAGTTGAAACCAGATGAAACCAGGTAAAAACAGTTGAAACTAGTACAGCCAGTTGAGACCAGGTAAAACCATTTGAAACCAGAAAAAAAAACAGTTAAGACCAGTCGAGAACAGTTGAGGCCAGTTGAAACCAGTTGAGACCAATTAAAACCAGTTGACACCAGTTGAACCCAATTAAAACCAGTTGAGTCCAGATGAAACCAATTAAAACCAGTTGAGACCCTTTCAAATTAGTTAAAACCAGATGAAACCAGTAAAAACCAGTTGAAACTAGTACAGCCAGTTAAGACCAGGTAAAACCATTTGAAACCAGAAAAAAAAAACAGTTAAGACCAGTCGAGAACAGTGTAGGCCAGTTGAAACCAATTGAGACCAGTTAAAACCAGTTGACACCAGTTGAACCCAATTAAAACCAGTTGAGTCCAGATGAAACCAGTTGAAACCAGTTGGGACCATTTCAAATTAGTTGAAACCAGATGAAACCAGTTAAAACCAGTTGAGAGCAGTTCAAACCAGTTGAAACCAGATGAAACCAGTTCAAACCAGTTTAAACCAGTTAAAAAAAGTTGAGACCAGTTCAAACCAGTTGAAATCAGATGAAACCAATTGAAACTAGTTGAGACCCGTTCAAACCAGTTGAAATCAGTTGAACCCAGTTAAAACCAGTTGAGACCAGTTCAAACCAGTTAAAGCAAGTTGAGACCAGTTGAATCCAGATGAAACCAATTAAAAGTAGTTGAGATCAGATGAAACCAGTTAAAACCAATTGAGACCATTTCAAATTAGTTGAAACCAGATGAAACCAGTTAAAACCAGTTGAAACTAGTACAACCAGTTGAGACCAGTTAAAACCAGTTGACACCAGTTGAACCCAAGTAAAACCAGTTGAGTCAAGATGAAACCAATTGAAACCAGTTGAGACCCTTTCAAATTAGTTAAAAACCAGATGAAACCAGTAAAAACCAGTTGAAACTAGTACAACCAGTTGAGATCAGTTAAAACCATTTGAAACCCGGGAAAAAAAGCAGTTAAGACCAGTTGAGACCAGTTCAAACCAGTTAAAACCAGTTGAGACCAGTTGAACCCAGTTCAAACCAGTTGAGGCCAGCTGCGACCAGTTGAAACCAGTTGAAATCAGTTGAGGCCAGCTGAAACCAGTCCAAATCAGTTGAGACCAGTTGAAACCAGTTAAAACCAGTTGAGACCAATTCAAAACAGTTGAGACCAGTTGAAACCAGTTAAAACCAGTTGAGAGCAGTTCAAACCAGTTGAAACCAGATGAAACGAGTTCAAACCAGTTGAAACCAGTTAAAAAAAGTTGAGACCAGTTTAAACCAGTTGATATGAGATGAAACCAGTTCAAACTAGTTGAGACCAGTTCAAACCAGTTGAAATCAGTTGAACCCAATTAAAACCTGTTGAGACCAGATCAAACCCGATCAAACCGGATGAACCCAATTAAAATCAGTTGAGACCAGTTCAAACCAGTAAAAACAAGTTGAGACCAGTTGAAACCAGATGAAACCAGTTAAAACCAGTTGAGAGCAGTTCAAACCAGTTGAAACCTGATGAAACCAGTTCAAACGAGTTTAAACTAGTTAAAAAAAGTTGAGACCAGTTCAAACCAGTTGAAATCAGATGAAACCAATTGAAACTAATTGAGACCAGTTCAAACCAGTTGAAATCAGTTGAACCCAGTTAAAACCAGTTGAGACCAGTTCAAACCAGTTAAAGCAAGTTGAGACCAGTTGAAACCAGATGAAACCAGTTAAAACCAGTTGAAACTAGTACAACCAGTTGAGACCAGGTAAAACCATTTGAAACCAGAAAAAAAAAACAGTTAAGACCAGTCGAGAACAGTTGAGGCCAGTTGAAACCAGTTGAGACCAGTTAAAACCAGTTGACACCAGTTGAACCCAATTAAAACCAGTTGAGTCCAGATGAAACCAATTAAAACCAGTTGAGACCCTTTCAAATTAGTTAAAACCAGATGAAACCAGTAAAAACCAGTTCAAACTAGTACAACCAGTTGAGATCAGTTAAAACCATTTGAAACCCGGAAAAAAAGCAGTTAAGACCAGTTCAAACCAGTTAAAACCAGCTGAGACCAGTTGAACCCAGTTCAAACCAGTTGAGGCCAGCTGAGACCAGTTGAAACCAGTTCAAACAGGTTGAGGCCAGCTGAAACCAGTCCAAATCAGTTGAGACCAGTTGAAACCAGTTAAAACCAGTTGAGACCACTTCAGAAGTTGAGACCAGTTGAAACCAGTTAAAACCAGTTGAGAGCAGTTCAAACCAGTTGAAACCAGATGAAACGAGTTCAAACCAGTTGACACGAGTTTAAAAAAGTTGAGACCAGTTTAAACCAGTTGATATCAGATGAAACCAGTTCAAACTAGTTGAGACCAGTTCAAACCAGTTGAAATCAGTTGAACCCAATTAAAACCTGTTGAGACCAGATCAAACCCGTTCAAACCGGATGAACCCAATTAAAATCAGTTGAGACCAGTTCAAACCAGTTAAAACAAGTTGAGACCAGTTGAAACCAGATGAAACCAGTTAAAACCAGTTGAGAGCAGTTCAAACCAGTTGAAACCAGATGAAACCAGTTCAAACCATTTAAAACAAGTTGAGACCAGTTGAAACCAGACGAAACCAGTTAAAACCAGTTGAGAGCAGTTCAAACCAGTTGAAACCAGATGAAACCAGATGAAACCAGTTCAAACCAGTTTAAACCAGTTAAAAAATGTGAGACCAGTTCAAACCAGTTGAAATCAGATGAAACCAATTGAAACTAGTTGACACCAGTTCAAACCAGTTGAAATCAGTTGAACCCAGTTAAAACCAGTTGAGACCAGTTCAAACCAGTTAAAGGAAGTTGAGACCAGTTGAATCCAGATGAAACCAGTTAAAACCAGTTGAGAGCAGTTCAAACCAGTTGAAACCAGATGAAACCAGTTCAAACCATTTAAAACAAGTTGAGACCAGTTGAAACCAGACGAAACCAGTTAAAACCAGTTGAGAGCAGTTCAAACCAGTTGAAACCAGATGAAACCAGATGAAACCAGTTCAAACCAGTTTAAACCAGTTAAAAAATGTGAGACCAGTTCAAACCAGTTGAAATCAGATGAAACCAATTGAAACTAGTTGACACCAGTTCAAACCAGTTGAAATCAGTTGAACCCAGTTAAAACCAGTTGAGACCAGTTCAAACCAGTTAAAGGAAGTTGAGACCAGTTGAATCCAGATGAAACCAATTAAAAGTAGTTGAGATCAGATGAAACCAGTTAAAACCAGTTGAGACCATTTCAAATTAGTTGAAACCAGATGAAACCAGTTAAAACCAGTTGAAACTAGTACAACCAGTTGAGACCAGTTAAAACCAGTTGACACCAGTTGAACCCAAGTAAAACCAGTTGAGTCCAGATGAAACCAATTGAAACCAGTTGAGACCCTTTCAAATTAGTTAAAACCAGAGAAACCAGTAAAAACCAGTTGAAACTATTACAACCAGTTGAGATCAGTTAAAACCATTTGAAACCCGGAAAAAAGCAGTTAAGACCAGTTGAGACCAGTTCAAACCAGTTAAAACCAGTTGAGACCAGTTGAACCCAGTTCAAACCAGTTGAGGCCAGCTGCGACCAGTTGAAACCAGTTGAAGCCAGCTGAAACCAGTCCAAATCAGTTGAGACCAGTTGAAACCAGTTAAAACCAGTTGAGACCAATTCAAAACAGTTGAGACCAGTTGAAACCAGTTAAAACCAGTTGAGAGCAGTTCAAACCAGTTGAAACCGATGAAACGAGTTCAAACCAGTTGAAACCAGTTAAAAAAAAGTTGAGACCAGTTTAAACCAGTTGATATCAGATGAAACCAGTTCAAACTAGTTGAGACCAGTTCAAACCAGTTGAAATCAGTTGAACCCAATTAAAACCTGTTGAGACCAGATCAAACCCGATCAAACCGGATGAACCCAATTAAAATCAGTTGAGACCAGTTCAAACCAGTTAAAACAAGTTGAGACCAGTTGAAACCAGATGAAACCAGTTAAAACCAGTTGAGAGCAGTTCAAACCAGTTGAAACCAGATGAAAACAGTTCAAATCAGTTTAAACTAGTTAAAAAAAGTTTAGACCAGTTCAAACCAGTTGAAATCAGATGAAACCACTTGAAACTAGTTGAGACCAGTTCAAACCAGTTGAAATCAGTTGAACCCAGTTAAAACCAGTTGAGACTAGTTCAAACCAGTTAAAGCAAGTTGAGACCAGTTGAAACCAGACTAAACCAGTTAAAAGCAGTTGAAACTAGTACAGCCAGTTAAGACCAGGTAAAACCATTTGAAACCAGAAAAAAAACAGTTAAGACCAGTCGCGAACAGTTGAGGCCAGTTGAAACCAGTTGAGACCAGTTAAAACCAGTTGACACCAGTTGAACCCAATTAAAACCAGTTGAGTCCAGATGAAACCAATTAAAACCAGTTGAGACCCTTTCAAATTAGTTAAAACCAGATGAAACCAGTAAAAACCAGTTGAAACTAGTACAGCCAGTTGAGACCAGGTAAAACAATTTGAAACCAGAAAAAAAAAACAGCTAAGACCAGTCGAGAACAGTGTAGGCCAGTTGAAACCAATTGAGACCAGTTAAAACCAGTTGACACCAGTTGAACCCAATTAAAACCAGTTGAGTCCAGATGAAACCAGTTGAAACCAGTTGAGACCATTTCAAATTAGTTGAAACCAGATGAAACCAGTTAAAACCAGTTGAGAGCAGTTCAAACCAGTTGAAACCAGATGAAAACAGTTCAAACCAGTTTAAACCAGTTAAAACCAGTTGAAACCAGTTTAAACCAGTTTAAAAAAGTTGAGACCAGTTCAAACCAGTTGAAATCAGATGAAACCAATTGAAACTAGTTGACACCAGTTCAAACCAGTTGAAATCAGTTGAACCCAGTTAAAACCAGTTGAGACCAGTTCAAACCAGTTAAAGCAAGTTGAGACCAGTTGAATCCAGATGAAACCAATTAAAAGTAGTTGAGATCAGATGAAACCAGTTAAAACCAGTTGAGACCATTTCAAATTAGTTGAAACCAGATGAAACCAGTTAAAACCAGTTGAAACTAGTACAACCAGTTGAGACCAGTTAAAACCAGTTGACACCAGTTGAACCCAAGTAAAACCAGTTGAGTCCAGATGAAACCAATTGAAACCAGTTGAGACCCTTTCAAATTAGTTAAAACCAGATGAAACCAGTAAAAATCAGTTGAAACTAGTACAACCAGTTGAGATCAGTTAAAACCATTTGAAACCCGGAAAAAAAGCAGTTAAGACCAGTTGAGACCAGTTCAAACCAGTTAAAACCAGTTGAGACCAGTTGAACCCAGTTCAAACCAGTTGAGGCCAGCTGCGACCAGTTGAAACCAGTTGAAACCAGTTGAGGCCAGCTGAAACCAGTCCAAATCAGTTGAGACCAGTTGAAACCAGTTGAGACCAATTCAAAACAGTTGAGACCAGTTGAAACCAGTTAAAACCAGTTGAGAGCAGTTCAAACCAGTTGAAACCAGATGAAACGAGTTCAAACCAGTTGAAACCAGTTAAAAAAAGTTGAGACCAGTTTAAACCAGTTGATATCAGATGAAACCAGTTCAAACTAGTTGAGACCAGTTCAAACCAGTTGAAATCAGTTGAACCCAATTAAAACCTGTTGAGACCAGATCAAACCCGTTCAAACCGGATGAACCCAATTAAAATCAGTTGAGACCAGTTCAAACCAGTTAAAACAAGTTGAGACCAGTTGAAACCAGATGAAACCAGTTAAAACCAGTTGAGAGCAGTTCAAACCAGTTGAAACCAGATGAAACCAGTTTAAACCAGTTAAAACAAGTTGAGACCAGTTGAAACCAGATGAAACCAGTTAAAACCAGTTGAGAGCAGTTCAAACCAGTTGAAACCAGATAAAACCAGTTCAAACCAGTTTAAACCAGTTAAAAAAAGTTGAGACCAGTTCAAACCAGTTGAAATCAGATGAAACCAATTGAAACTAGTTGAGACCAGTTCAAACCAGTTGAAATCAGTTGAACCCAGTTAAATCAAGTTGAGACCAGTTCAAACCAGTTAAAGCAAGTTGAGACCAGTTGAATCCAGATGAAACCAATTAAAAGTAGTTGAGATCAGATGAAACCAGTTAAAACCAGTTGAGACCATTTCAAATTAGTTGAAACCAGATGAAACCAGTTAAAACCAGTTGAAACTAGTACAACCAGTTGAGACCAGTCAAAACCATTTGAAACCAGAAAAAAACAGTTAAGACCAATCGAGAACAGTTAAGGCCAGTTGAAACCAATTGAGACCAGTTAAAACCAGTTGACACCAGTTGAACCCAATTAAAACCAGTTGAGTCCAGATGAAACCAGTTGAAACCAGTTGAGACCATTTCAAATTAGTTGAAACCAGATGAAACCAGTTAAAACCAGTTGAAACTAGTACAACCAGTTGAGACCAGTTAAAACCATTTGAAACCAGAGAAAAAAACAGTTAAGACCAGTCGAGAACAGTTGAGACCAGTTAAAACCAGTTGACACCAGTTAGAAATAGTGATTCTATAGCATGACTTTACAAATTAAGATCAAAGTAGAAAATTGAGTTCACGATCATGTTTTCAAACGAAATTACTCTGTGTAATGACTATCAGTATTATAACGCTGATGAAATTGAATTAGCCCATGAAAGTTTCACTAAATTTCCAGTAAATTGGGTATTTGGTAGTAACGACGCTAAGAGAAACATCTTGCTAGTATATTCGATGTGGTTATACAAGGATAGAAAATTCCTTGTATTTGTTCTGTAGATTTCGTCGATTTTGTTACTCGCTAGAAATCTGTGCAAGGTTAGACAAAATGACAAAAATCCCCTATTGGGTAAATCGTATATTACATTGAAAACGGGTTTGAAACAGTTTCCAAAGTAAAACCGTCAAATTTACGTGCAAGGTAAACGAAATAATTCATTTTCAAGAAAGAGTGTGTTATGAATTCAAGTGAATGATACATGACCAATATAAGATGCTTGATAGTCGATTGCAGTTTGCCACAAGTACCAAACTATTTGAAAGTAATAGAAGAAATGAAAGGCCTTTTTTCTTCTCTATCCTAATTGCGTGTCCTATGGTTTCTTATCTTTGCGTCATTACTACCAATGACGCAGAATATAGTAAATTATATGAAGCAATGTTTTCACACACCGCAATTTTGTTAATCTGGTAGAGACCTCTTTCTTCTTTGTTGAAAGGAAACAAATCATTAAAAATGTGAATTTAGTTTTCATTTCTGATGACACAAATCACACAAGTTTAAAAGAAACTGCATAATACAAGAACATAGTGATTCTACAGCATGACTTTACAAATTAGGATCGCACAATTTGGTTCACGATTGTGGTTTCAAAGTCTGTGTAATGAGTCTCGGCATTATAACGGTGCTGAAATCGAACTAGCAGAATTTTGGAAGTTTCATTGAATTTGCGGTAAATTGGGTATTTGGCGGTAACGACGCAAAGTAGAGTAACATCGGAGAAAGAAATCAGTTACTGGGTGAATCGTACATGACACGTTCCCAGTGGTATAAAACCGTTAAATTTTGGTGCAAGATGTACTAAATGATTGGTTATCAAGAAAGAGAACGCTATGAATTACAATGTAAATTTCATTGAAAACGGGTTCGAAACCGTTTCCAAGGTAAAACCGTCAAATTTTCGTGCAAGGTAAAAGAAATAATCAATTTTCAAGAAAGAGTGTGACAAGTGAACAATTGCACATTACATTGAAAACGGGCTTGAACCCATTCCCAACGTGTAAAACCGTTAAAAATCTCGTGCAAGGTATACGAAATGATTGATTATCAAGGAACAGAACACTATGAACTCGTGAATGACAAATTACCAATTTTAGATGCTTGATAGTCTAATTACTTGCAGATTGCCACAAGTTTCAAAGAATTTGAAAGTAATAGAGAGAATGAAATGCCCTTTTTCTTCTCTATCTGTAATTGCTTGTCCTATGGTTTCTTATTTTTGCGTCATTACTACCAATGACGCAATGTATAGTAAATTATATGTAACAACATATGTAACACAGCGCGAATTTTGTGAATTAGGTACAAAGCTCTTTCTTCTTTGTTGAAAGGAAACAAATCATTGAATTGGGAATTTCTTTCTTCTTTGTTGAAAGGAAACAAATCATTGAATTGGGAATTTCGTTTTCATTTCTTATGAGGCAAGTCACAAATTTAAAAGAAACTATGTGAATACAAGAAAATACTGATTCCATAGCATGACTTTACAAATGAAGAGCAAAGTAGACAATTTGGTTCACAATCATGTTTTAAAACGAAATGAGTGTGTGTAATGACTCTCGGTGTTATAACGGTGATGAAATCGAATTAGCCCATAATGAAAGTTTCACGGAATTTCCAGTAAATTGGGTATTTGGTAGTAACGACGCAAAGTAGAGGAACATCGGGCAAGTATATTCGATCTGGTATGCAAGGAGAGAAAATTCCTTGTATTTGTTCTGTCAATTTCGTCGATTTTGTTACTCGTTACAAATCTGTGCAAGGTTCGACAAAATGACAAAAGTCTGTTATTGGGTAAATCGTATATTACTTTGAAAACTGGTTTGAAACCGTTTTCAACGTAAAACCGTCAAATTTTCGTGCAAGGTAAACGAAATAATTATTTTTCAAATAAGAGTGTGTTATGAATTGAAATGAATGATAAATGGCCAATATAAGATGCTTGATAGTCTATTGCAGTTTGCCACAAGTACCAAAGTACTTGAAAGTAATAGAACGAATGAAAGGCCTTTGGCAGTAACGACGCAAAATAAAGAAACATCGGAGAAAGAAATCCGTACTGGGTGAATCGTACATGGCATTGAAATCGGGCTTAAACCCGTTCCCAATGTGTAAAACCGCTAAATGTTCGTGCAAGGTGTACTAAATAGTTGGTTATCAAGAAAGAGAACGCTATGAATTCAAGTGAATAACAAGTGACAGCTGTACATTACATTGAAAACGGGCTTGAACCCGTTCCCAACGTGTAAAACCGTTAAAATTTCGTGCAAGGTACTAAAATAATTGATTATCAAGAAAGAGAACGCTATGAATTCGTGAATAACAAATTACCAATTTTAGATGCTTGATAATCTAATTACTTGCAGTTTGCCACAAATACCAAAGAATTTGAAAGTAATAGAGCGAATGAAATGCCCTTTTTCTTCTCTATCTTTGATTCCGTGTCCTGCGGTTTTTGTCCTTTGTGTCTTTGCCAATGACGCAATGTATATTAAATTATGTGTAACAACATATGTAACACAGCACGAATTTTGTGAATTAGGTGCAAAGCTCTTTCTTCTTTGTTGAGAGGAAACAAATCATTGAATTCGGACTTTCTTTTTCATTTCTTATGACGCATTCACAAGTTTTAAAGAAACTGCGTGAATACAAGAAAATAGTGATTCTATAGAATGACTTTACAAATTAAGATCAAAGTAGACAATTTGGTTCACGATCATGTTTTAAAACAAAATTATTCTGTGTAATGATTCTCGAACGGTGATGAGATCGAACTAGCCCATAATGAAAATTTCACTAAATTTCCAGTAAATTGGGTATTTGGTAGCAACGACGCTAAGTAGAGAAATATCGGTATATTCGATCTGGTATGTAAGGAGAGAAAAATTCCTTGTATTTGTTTTGTCGATTTCGTCGATTTTGTTACTTGCTAGAAATCTGTGCAAGGTTCGACAAAACAAAAATTAGTTATTAGGTAAATCGTACATTACGTTGAAATAGGTTTGAAACCATTTCCAACGTAAAAGCGTCAATTTTTCGTGCAACGTAAACGAAATAATTAATTTTCAAGAAAGACTGCGCTGTTAATTCAAGTAAATGATAAATGACCAATGTAAGATGCATGATAGTCTATTGCCGTTTGCCACAAGTACTAAAGTATTTGAAAGTAATAGAACGAATGAAATGCCTTTTTTCTTCTCTATCCTTTAATTGCGTGTCCTATGGTTTCTTATCTTTGCGTCATTACAACCAATAACGCAATGTATAGTAAATTATATGTAACAATGTTTTCACACACCGCGAATTATGTGAATCTGGTAGAAAAGCTCTTTCTTCTTTCTTGAAAGGAAACAAATCATTAAAAATGTAAATTTTGTTTTCATTTCTTATGACGCAAATCAGAAGTTTAAAAGAAACTGCATGAATACAAGAAAATAGTGATTCTATAGCATGACAAATAGAGATCAGACAATTTGGTTCACGATCGTGGTTTCAAAGTCTGTGTAATGAGTATCGGCATTATAACGGTGCTGAAATCGAATTAGCACAATTTTCGAATTTCGTTGAGTTTACGGCAAATTGGGTATTTGGCAGTAACGACTTAAAGTAGAGAAACATCGGAGAAAGAAATCCGTTACTGGGTGAATCGTACATGACATTGAAATCGGGCTTGAACCTGTTCCCAATGGTATAAAACCGTTAAATTTTCGTGCAAGGTGCACTAGATAATTGGTTATCAAGAAAGAGAACGCTATGAATTCAAGTGAATGATAAATGAACAATTATACATTACATTGAAAACGGGCTTGAACCCATTCCCAACGTGTAAAACCGTTAAAATTTCGGGCAAGGTATACGAAAAAATTGATTATCAAAAAAGGGAACGTTATGAATTCGTGAATGACAAATGACCAATTTTAGATGCTTGATAGTCTAATTACTTGCAGTTTGCCACAAGTACCAAAGAATTTTAAAGTAATAGAGCGAATGAAATGCCCTTTTTCTTCTCTATCTTTAATTGCGTGTCCTATGGTTTCTTATCTTTGCGTCATTACTTAAAATGACGCAATGTATAGGGAATTATATGTAACGACATATGTAACAAAGCGCGAATTTTGTGAATTTATTACAAAGCTCTTTGTTGAAAGGAAACAAATCTTGAATTTCGTTTTCATTTCTTATGACGCAATTCACAAGTTTAAAAGAAACTGCGTGAATACAAGAAAATAGTGATTCTATAGCATAACTTTACAAATTAAGATCAAAGTAGATAATTTGGTTCACAATCATGTTTTAAAACGAAATGAGTCTGTGTAATGACTCTCGGTGTTATAACGGTGATGAAATCGAATTAGCTCATAATGAAAGTTTCACTTAATTTCAAGTAAATTTGGTATTTGGTAGCAAACGACGCAAAGTAGAGAAACATCGGGCAAGTATATTCCATGTGTTATACAAGGAGAGAAAATTCCTTGTATTTGTTCTGTTGATTTCGTCGATTTTGTTACTCGCTAGAAATCTGTGCAAGGTTAGACAAAATCCGTTATTGGGTAAATCGTACATTACATTGAAAACGGGTTCGAAACCGTTTCCAACGTAAAACCGTCAAATTTTCGTGCAAGGTAAGAGAAATAATCAATTTTCAAGAAAGAGTGTGTTAGGAAGTCAGGTGAATGATAGATGACCAATATAAGATGCTTGATAGTCTATTGTAGTTTGCCACAAGTACCAAAGTATTTGAAAGTAATAGAACGAATGAAAGGCCTTTTTTTCTTCTCTATCCTTTAATTGCGTGTCGTAGGGTTTCTTATCTTTGCGTCATTACTACCAATGACATAAAATATAGCAAATTATATGTAGCAATGTTTTCATTCACCGCGAATTTTGTAAATCTGGAAGAGAGCTCTTCCCTCTTTGTTGAAAGGAAACAAATCATTGAATTGGGAATTTCGTTTTCCTTTCTAATGACGCAATTCACAAGTTTAAAAGAAATACAAGAAAATGCTATAGCATGACTTTACAAATTAAGATCAAAGTAGACAATTTGGTTCACAATCATGTTTTAAAACGAAATGAGTCTGTGTAATGACTCTCGGTGTTATAACGGTGATGAAATCGAATTAGCCCATAATGAAAGTTTCACGGAATTTCCAGTAAATTGGGTATTTGATAGTAACGACGCAAAGTAGAGAAACATCGGGCAAGTATATTCGATCTGGCATGCAAGGAGAGAAAATTCCTGGTATTTGTTCTGTCGATTTCGTCGATTTTGTTACTCGTTACAAATCTGTGCAAGGTTCGTCAAATGCCTTCCGAAGATCTATGAATTCAACTCCAGAAATTTGATTATCTATATTCAAAGACCACTGATTCACAAGTTTTGCAAGAGCAGTTGATGTGGAATGAAATGGTCTGAAACCAGATTGATTAGGGTGTAGTAAATCATTCGCATTCATTAATTCGCTCAGTTGTTGATGTACGGTCCTTTCGATAATTTTATTCACTGTTGGTAAGATTGAGATGGGGCGATAGTTATTCAACGAAAAAATATCTCCTGCTTTAAATATTGGTACTACAAGAGCCTTTTTCCATTCATGTGGAACAACTCCCGTAGACAGGGATTTGTTAATAATATCGCAAAGAGATTCTGCAATAACATTCTTTGTCATCTTTAAAAGTTTGTAGCCGATGTGACCTTCTCCGGTTGCTTTATCTATGCCAAGAAGCTCGAACTGTCTAAATACAAAATCTCTCGTTATCATACTTAATTTAAATTGAGAATGAGAAGGAACAAAGCCTTTGTCCTCATCTAATATCATTTGAGAAGTATTTCTCTGCAGATCTTTTGTAATTTTAGTAACATTAGATATGAAAAAATTGTTGAATGTTTCAGCAATACTTGCGTTGTCCGATACTTCTGCATCATCAACCTTTATGGTATTGGGAGAAATGGGTGATGATTTAGGCGTAAATTCCCTCAAGCTCTTCCACATTTTTTTACTGCTGTTACGATTTTGTAAAATTTGGTCAGTGTTATACTGTTTTTTTCTTATTCTCATGAGATGAGTAACTTTGTTTTTTAGATATTTATAGGTATTCCAAAGATCATTGCTGTTGTTAGTTTTAGGAGCTTTGAGAACTTTATCACGTTCCGTCATGAGCTTAACAACCTCATCAGATATCCATGGACATGCATGTTTTCTTATCCGATTTTTGCGCAAAGGTATATGCTTGTTGACAACATTATTGAAAAGAGTCAACCACATATCCCACGTATCATCAACGTCGTCTATATCTTTTATGACCTGCCACGGAGCACTTCTCAAATCACTATAAAATTCCTCCTCATTAAGATTTATTAATGAGCGAAATTACGCACATTCAGATTTTTGATGGATCTTTGCACTGAATTCCCGAATAGCATATACCAAATAATGATCACTAATGCTAGTCTCAAATATTCCCCATTCACTGTAAAGTTCTTTGATACAAATATCAAATCAATTAAAGTAAAAGCAGTAAAAGTAGAAGCAGTATTTGTAACTGACTTGGTCCGTACATATTTGTATAAAACATAACTTTTTCGGCATTCACATCATGTTGGTGTGGCATATAATTACAATTGAAATCACCTAATATAATACTGTACAACTCATATGTTCCGAGAGAGCAGAGTCCAAAGTCCTCTCTAATTCGTCAAAGAAATCAGCGTGAGAATTCGGAGGTCTGTAAAATTCCCCTACAAGGATGGAAGGCTTATTTGGATAATTCAATTCAAACCAAAGGCATTCTAAAATAGATGAATTCAAATCGTCTCTTATTTTATAGTTGAATCTTTTGGAAATATATACAGCCACACCGCCACCATGTCTTGTACGGTCTCTATCTAACAAACCAGTTAAAGCAAGTTGAGACCAGTTGAAACCAGATGAAACCAGTTAAAACCAGTTGAAACTAGTACAACCGGTTGAGACCAGGTAAAACCATTTGAAACCAGAAAAAAAAACCAGTTAAGACCAGTCGAGAACAGTTGAGGCCAGTTGAAACCAGTTGAGACCAGTTAAAACCAGTTGACACCAGTTGAACCCAATTAAAACCAGTTGAGTCCAGATGAAACCAATTGAAACCAGTTGAGACCCTTTCAAATTAGTTAAAACCAGATGAAACCAGTAAAAACCAGTTCAAACTAGTACAACCAGTTGAGATCAGTTAAAACCATTTGAAACCCGGAAAAAAAGCAGTTAAGACCAGTTCAAACCAGTTAAAACCAGCTGAGACCAGTTGAACCCAGTTCAAACCAGTTGAGGCCAGCTGAGACCAGTTGAAACCAGTTCAAACAGGTTGAGGCCAGCTGAAACCAGTCCAAATCAGTTGAGACCAGTTGAAACCAGTTAAAACCAGTTGAGACCACTTCAGAAGTTGAGACCAGTTGAAACCAGTTAAAACCAGTTGAGAGCAGTTCAAACCAGTTGAAACCAGATGAAACGAGTTCAAACCAGTTGACACGAGTTTAAAAAAGTTGAGACCAGTTTAAACCAGTTGATATCAGATGAAACCAGTTCAAACTAGTTGAGACCAGTTCAAACCAGTTGAAATCAGTTGAACCCAATTAAAACCTGTTGAGACCAGATCAAACCCGTTCAAACCGGATGAACCCAATTAAAATCAGTTGAGACCAGTTCAAACCAGTTAAAACAAGTTGAGACCAGTTGAAACCAGATGAAACCAGTTAAAACCAGTTGAGAGCAGTTCAAACCAGTTGAAACCAGATGAAACCAGTTCAAACCATGAAACCAGTTAAAACCAGTTGAGAGCAGTTAAAACAAGTTGAGACCAGTTTAAACCAGTTAAAAAAAGTTGAGACCAGAAACAGATGAAACCAATTGAAACTAGTTGACAGAAACCAGTTCAAACCAGTTTAAACCAGTTAAAAAAGTTGAGACCAGTTAAAACCAGTTGACACCAGTTGAACCCAAGTAAAACCAGTTGAGTCAAGATGAAACCAGTTAAAACCAGTTGAGAGCAGTTCAAACCAGTTGAAACCAGTTGAAACCAGATGAAACCAGTTCAAACCAGTTTAAACCAGTTAAAAAATGTGAGACCAGTTCAAACCAGTTGAAATCAGATGAAACCAATTGAAACTAGTTGACACCAGTTCAAACCAGTTGAAATCAGTTGAACCCAGTTAAAACCAGTTGAGACCAGTTCAAACCAGTTAAAGGAAGTTGAGACCAGTTGAATCCAGATGAAACCAATTAAAAGTAGTTGAGATCAGATGAAACCAGTTAAAACCAGTTGAGACCATTTCAAATTAGTTGAAACCAGATGAAACCAGTTAAAACCAGTTGAAACTAGTACAACCAGTTGAGACCAGTTAAAACCAGTTGACACCAGTTGAACCCAAGTAAAACCAGTTGAGTCCAGATGAAACCAATTGAAACCAGTTGAGACCCTTTCAAATTAGTTAAAACCAGAGAAACCAGTAAAAACCAGTTGAAACTATTACAACCAGTTGAGATCAGTTAAAACCATTTGAAACCCGGAAAAAAGCAGTTAAGACCAGTTGAGACCAGTTCAAACCAGTTAAAACCAGTTGAGACCAGTTGAACCCAGTTCAAACCAGTTGAGGCCAGCTGCGACCAGTTGAAACCAGTTGAAGCCAGCTGAAACCAGTCCAAATCAGTTGAGACCAGTTGAAACCAGTTAAAACCAGTTGAGACCAATTCAAAACAGTTGAGACCAGTTGAAACCAGTTAAAACCAGTTGAGAGCAGTTCAAACCAGTTGAAACCGATGAAACGAGTTCAAACCAGTTGAAACCAGTTAAAAAAAAGTTGAGACCAGTTTAAACCAGTTGATATCAGATGAAACCAGTTCAAACTAGTTGAGACCAGTTCAAACCAGTTGAAATCAGTTGAACCCAATTAAAACCTGTTGAGACCAGATCAAACCCGATCAAACCGGATGAACCCAATTAAAATCAGTTGAGACCAGTTCAAACCAGTTAAAACAAGTTGAGACCAGTTGAAACCAGATGAAACCAGTTAAAACCAGTTGAGAGCAGTTCAAACCAGTTGAAACCAGATGAAAACAGTTCAAATCAGTTTAAACTAGTTAAAAAAAGTTGAGACCAGTTCAAACCAGTTGAAATCAGATGAAACCACTTGAAACTAGTTGAGACCAGTTCAAACCAGTTGAAATCAGTTGAACCCAGTTAAAACCAGTTGAGACTAGTTCAAACCAGTTAAAGCAAGTTGAGACCAGTTGAAACCAGACTAAACCAGTTAAAAGCAGTTGAAACTAGTACAGCCAGTTAAGACCAGGTAAAACCATTTGAAACCAGAAAAAAAACAGTTAAGACCAGTCGCGAACAGTTGAGGCCAGTTGAAACCAGTTGAGACCAGTTAAAACCAGTTGACACCAGTTGAACCCAATTAAAACCAGTTGAGTCCAGATGAAACCAATTAAAACCAGTTGAGACCCTTTCAAATTAGTTAAAACCAGATGAAACCAGTAAAAACCAGTTGAAACTAGTACAGCCAGTTGAGACCAGGTAAAACAATTTGAAACCAGAAAAAAAACAGCTAAGACCAGTCGAGAACAGTGTAGGCCAGTTGAAACCAATTGAGACCAGTTAAAACCAGTTGACACCAGTTGAACCCAATTAAAACCAGTTGAGTCCAGATGAAACCAGTTGAAACCAGTTGAGACCATTTCAAATTAGTTGAAACCAGATGAAACCAGTTAAAACCAGTTGAGAGCAGTTCAAACCAGTTGAAACCAGATGAAAACAGTTCAAACCAGAAAGCAGTTAAAACCAGTTGAAACTAGTACAACCAGTTGAGACCAGGTAAAACCATTTGAAACCAGAAAAAAAAACAGTTAAGACCAGTCGAGAACAGTTGAGGCCAGTTGAAACCAGGTGAGACCAGTTAAAACCAGTTGACACCAGTTGAACCCAATTAAAACCAGTTGAGTCCAGATGAAACCAATTAAAACCAGTTGAGACCCTTTCAAATTAGTTGAAACCAGATGAAACCAGTTAAAACCAGTTGAGAGCAGTTCAAACCAGTTGAAACCAGATGAAACCAGTTCAAACCAGTTCAAACCAGTTGAAACCAGATGAAACCAGTTCAAACCAGTTTAAACCAGTTAAAAAAAGTTGAGACCAGTTCAAACCAGTTGAAATCAGATGAAACCAATTGAAACTAGTTGAGACCAGTTCAAACCAGTTGAAATCAGTTGAACCCAGTTAAAACCAGTTGAGACCAGTTCAAACCAGTTAAAGCAAGTTGAGACCAGTTGAATCCAGATGAAACCAATTAAAAGTAGTTGAGATCAGATGAAACCAGTTAAAACCAGTTGAGACCATTTCAAATTAGTTGAAACCAGATGAAACCAGTTAAAACCAGTTGAAACTAGTACAACCAGTTGAGACCAGTTAAAACCAGTTGACACCAGTTGAACCCAAATAAAACCAGTTGAGTCCAGATGAAACCAATTGAAACCAGTTGAGACCCTTTCAAATTAGTTAAAACCAGATGAAACCAGTAAAAACCAGTTGAAACTAGTACAACCAGTTGAGATCAGTTAAAACCATTTGAAACCCGGAAAAAAAGCAGTTAAGACCAGTTGAGACCAGTTCAAACCAGTTAAAACCAGTTGAGACCAGTTGAACCCAGTTCAAACCAGTTGAGGCCAGCTGCGATCAGTTGAAACCAGTTGAAACCAGTTGAGGCCAGCTGAAACCAGTCCAAATCAGTTGAGACCAGTTGAAACCAGTTAAAACCAGTTGAGACCAATTCAAAACAGTTGAGACCAGTTGAAACCAGTTAAAACCAGTTGAGAGCAGTTCAAACCAGTTGAAACCAGATGAAACGAGTTCAAACCAGTTGAAACCAGTTAAAAAAGTTGAGACCAGTTTAAACCAGTTGATATCAGATGAAACCAGTTCAAACTAGTTGAGACCAGTTCAAACCAGTTGAAATCAGTTGAACCCAATTAAAACCTGTTGAGACCAGATCAAACCCGTTCAAACCGGATGAACCCAATTAAAATCAGTTGAGACCAGTTCAAACCAGTTAAAACAAGTTGAGACCAGTTGAAACCAGATGAAACCAGTTAAAACCAGTTGAGAGCAGTTCAAACCAGTTGAAACCAGATGAAACCAGTTTAAACCAGTTAAAACAAGTTGAGACCAGTTGAAACCAGATGAAACCAGTTAAAACCAGTTGAGAGCAGTTCAAACCAGTTGAAACCAGATAAAACCAGTTCAAACCAGTTCAAACCAGTTTAAACCAGTTAAAAAAAGTTGAGACCAGTTCAAACCAGTTGAAATCAGATGAAACCAATTGAAACTAGTTGAGACCAGTTCAAACCAGTTGAAATCAGTTGAACCCAGTTAAATCCAGTTGAGACCAGTTCAAACCAGTTAAAGCAAGTTGAGACCAGTTGAATCCAGATGAAACCAATTAAAAGTAGTTGAGATCAGATGAAACCAGTTAAAACCAGTTGAGACCATTTCAAATTAGTTGAAACCAGATGAAACCAGTTAAAACCAGTTGAAACTAGTACAACCAGTTGAGACCAGTCAAAACCATTTGAAACCAGAAAAAACAGTTAAGACCAATCGAGAACAGTTAAGGCCAGTTGAAACCAATTGAGACCAGTTAAAACCAGTTGACACCAGTTGAACCCAATTAAAACCAGTTGAGTCCAGATGAAACCAGTTGAAACCAGTTGAGACCATTTCAAATTAGTTGAAACCAGATGTTAAAACCAGTTGAAACTAGTACAACCAGTTGAGACCAGTTAAAACCATTTGAAACCAGAGAAAAAAACAGTTAAGACCAGTCGAGAACAGTTGAGACCAGTTAAAACCAGTTGACACCAGTTGAACCCAATTAAAACCAGTTGATTCCAGATGAAACCAGTTGAAACCAGTTGAGACCAGTTAAAACCAGTTGACACCAGTTAGAAATAGTGATTCTATAGCATGACTTTACAAGTTAAGATCAAAGTAGAAAATTGAGTTCACGATCATGTTTTCAAACGAAATTACTCTGTGTAATGACTATCAGTATTATAACGCTGATGAAATTGAATTAGCCCATGAAAGTTTCACTAAATTTCCAGTAAATTGGGTATTTGGTAGTAACGACGCTAAGAGAAACATCTTGCTAGTATATTCGATGTGGTTATACAAGGATAGAAAATTCCTTGTATTTGTTCTGTAGATTTCGTCGATTTTGTTACTCGCTAGAAATCTGTGCAAGGTTAGACAAAATGACAAAAATCCCCTATTGGGTAAATCGTATATTACATTGAAAACGGGTTTGAAACAGTTTCCAAAGTAAAACCGTCAAATTTACGTGCAAGGTAAACGAAATAATTCATTTTCAAGAAAGAGTGTGTTATGAATTCAAGTGAATGATACATGACCAATATAAGATGCTTGATAGTCGATTGCAGTTTGCCACAAGTACCAAACTATTTGAAAGTAATAGAAGAAATGAAAGGCCTTTTTTCTTCTCTATCCTAATTGCGTGTCCTATGGTTTCTTATCTTTGCGTCATTACTACCAATGACGCAGAATATAGTAAATTATATGAAGCAATGTTTTCACACACCGCAATTTTGTTAATCTGGTAGAGAGCTCTTTCTTCTTTGTTGAAAGGAAACAAATCATTAAAAATGTGAATTTAGTTTTCATTTCTGATGACACAAATCACACAAGTTTAAAAGAAACTGCATAATACAAGAACATAGTGATTCTACAGCATGACTTTACAAATTAGGATCGCACAATTTGGTTCACGATTGTGGTTTCAAAGTCTGTGTAATGAGTCTCGGCATTATAACGGTGCTGAAATCGAACTAGCAGAATTTTGGAAGTTTCATTGAATTTGCGGTAAATTGGGTATTTGGCGGTAACGACGCAAAGTAGAGTAACATCGGAGAAAGAAATCAGTTACTGGGTGAATCGTACATGACACGTTCCCAGTGGTATAAAACCGTTAAATTTTGGTGCAAGATGTACTAAATGATTGGTTATCAAGAAAGAGAACGCTATGAATTACAATGTACATTTCATTGAAAACGGGTTCGAAACCGTTTCCAACGTAAAACCGTCAAATTTTCGTGCAAGGTAAAAGAAATAATCTATTTTCAAGAAAGAGTGTGACAAGTGAACAATTGCACATTACATTGAAAACGGGCTTGAACCCATTCCCAACGTGTAAAACCGTTAAAAATCTCGTGCAAGGTATACGAAATGATTGATTATCAAGGAACAGAACACTATGAACTCGTGAATGACAAATTACCAATTTTAGATGCTTGATAGTCTAATTACTTGCAGATTGCCACAAGTTTCAAAGAATTTGAAAGTAATAGAGAGAATGAAATGCCCTTTTTCTTCTCTATCTGTAATTGCTTGTCCTATGGTTTCTTATTTTTGCGTCATTACTACCAATGACGCAATGTATAGTAAATTATATGTAACAACATATGTAACACAGCGCGAATTTTGTGAATTAGGTACAAAGCTCTTTCTTCTTTGTTGAAAGGAAACAAATCATTGAATTGGGAATTTCTTTCTTCTTTGTTGAAAGGAAACAAATCATTGAATTGGGAATTTCGTTTTCATTTCTTATGAGGCAAGTCACAAATTTAAAAGAAACTATGTGAATACAAGAAAATACTGATTCCATAGCATGACTTTACAAATGAAGAGCAAAGTAGACAATTTGGTTCACAATCATGTTTTAAAACGAAATGAGTGTGTGTAATGACTCTCGGTGTTATAACGGTGATGAAATCGAATTAGCCCATAATGAAAGTTTCACGGAATTTCCAGTAAATTGGGTATTTGGTAGTAACGACGCAAAGTAGAGGAACATCGGGCAAGTATATTCGATCTGGTATGCAAGGAGAGAAAATTCCTTGTATTTGTTCTGTCAATTTCGTCGATTTTGTTACTCGTTACAAATCTGTGCAAGGTTCGACAAAATGACAAAAGTCTGTTATTGGGTAAATCGTATATTACTTTGAAAACTGGTTTGAAACCGTTTTCAACGTAAAACCGTCAAATTTTCGTGCAAGGTAAACGAAATAATTATTTTTCAAATAAGAGTGTGTTATGAATTGAAATGAATGATAAATGGCCAATATAAGATGCTTGATAGTCTATTGCAGTTTGCCACAAGTACCAAAGTATTTGAAAGTAATAGAACGAATGAAAGGCCTTTGGCAGTAACGACGCAAAATAAAGAAACATCGGAGAAAGAAATCCGTACTGGGTGAATCGTACATGGCATTGAAATCGGGCTTAAACCCGTTCCCAATGTGTAAAACCGCTAAATGTTCGTGCAAGGTGTACTAAATAGTTGGTTATCAAGAAAGAGAACGCTATGAATTCAAAGTGAATAACAAGTGACAGCTGTACATTACATTGAAAACGGGCTTGAACCCGTTCCCAACGTGTAAAACCGTTAAAATTTCGTGCAAGGTACTAAAATAATTGATTATCAAGAAAGAGAACGCTATGAATTCGTGAATAACAAATTACCAATTTTAGATGCTTGATAATCTAATTACTTGCAGTTTGCCACAAATACCAAAGAATTTGAAAATAATAGAGCGAATGAAATGCCCTTTTTCTTCTCTATCTTTGATTCCGTGTCCTGCGGTTTTTGTCCTTTGTGTCTTTGCCAATGACGCAATGTATATTAAATTATGTGTAACAACATATGTAACACAGCACGAATTTTGTGAATTAGGTGCAAAGCTCTTTCTTCTTTGTTGAGAGGAAACAAATCATTGAATTCGGACTTTCTTTTTCATTTCTTACGACGCATTCACAAGTTTTAAAGAAACTGCGTGAATACAAGAAAATAGTGATTCTATAGAATGACTTTACAAATTAAGATCAAAGTAGACAATTTGGTTCACGATCATGTTTTAAAACAAAATTATTCTGTGTAATGATTCTCGAACGGTCATGAGATCGAACTAGCCCATAATGAAAATTTCACTAAATTTCCAGTAAATTGGGTATTTGGTAGCAACGACGCTAAGTAGAGAAACATCGGTATATTCGATCTGGTATGTAGGGAGAGAAAATTCCTTGTATTTGTTTTGTCGATTTCGTCGATTTTGTTACTTGCTAGAAATCTGTGCAAGGTTCGACAAAACAAAAATAAGTTATTGCAACTGATTGACAAATTGCCCTACATCGACGTAAATAAGCACTGAATTGATCAGTGTTTTAGTAGTAGCCATGATAAAAATCATGGCTACTACTAAAACACTGATCAATTCAGTGCTTATTTACGTCGATGTAGGGCAATTTGTCAATCAGTTGCAATGAAAACATCACGACGGAAGAACTTCATAAATTTGAATAAAAATAAGTTATTAGGTAAATCGTACATTACGTTGAAATAGGTTTGAAACCATTTCCAACGTAAAAGCGTCAATTTTTCGTGCAACGTAAACGAAATAATTAATTTTCAAGAAAGACTGCGCTGTGAATTCAAGTAAATGATAAATGACCAATGTAAGATGCATGATAGTCTATTGCCGTTTGCCACAAGTACTAAAGTATTTGAAAGTAATAGAACGAATGAAATGCCTTTTTTCTTCTCTATCCTTTAATTGCGTGTCCTATGGTTTCTTATCTTTGCGTCATTACAACCAATAACGCAATGTATAGTAAATTATATGTAACAATGTTTTCACACACCGCGAATTATGTGAATCTGGTAGAAAAGCTCTTTCTTCTTTCTTGAAAGGAAACAAATCATTAAAAATGTAAATTTTGTTTTCATTTCTTATGACGCAAATCAGAAGTTTAAAAGAAACTGCATGAATACAAGAAAATAGTGATTCTATAGCATGACAAATAGAGATCAGACAATTTGGTTCACGATCATGGTTTCAAAGTCTGTGTAATGAGTGTCGGCATTATAACGGTGCTGAAATCGAATTAGCACAATTTTCGAATTTCATTGAATTTACGGTAAATTGGGTATTTGGCAGTAACGACGCAAAGTAGAGAAACATCGGAGAAAGAAATCCGTTACTGGGTGAATCGTACATGACATTGAAATCGGGCTTGAACCTGTTCCCAATGGTATAAAACCGTTAAATTTTCGTGCAAGGTGCACTAGATAATTGGTTATCAAGAAAGAGAACGCTATGAATTCAAGTGAATGGCAAATGAACAATTGTACATTACATTGAAAACGGGCTTGAACCCATTCCCAACGTGTAAAACCGTTAAAACTTCGGGCAAGGTATACGAAAAAATTGATTATCAAAAAAGGGAACGTTATGAATTCGTGAATGACAAATGACCAATTTTAGATGCTTGATAGTCTAATTACTTGCAGTTTGCCACAAGTACCAAAGAATTTTAAAGTAATAGAGGGAATGAAATGCCCTTTTTCTTCTCTATCTTTAATTGCGTGTCCTATGGTTTCTTATCTTTGCGTCATTACTTAAAATGACGCAATATATAGTGAATTATATGTAACGACATATGTAACAAAGCGCGAATTTTGTGAATTTATTACAAAGCTCTTTGTTGAAAGGAAACAAATCTTGAATTTCGTTTTCATTTCTTATGACGCAATTCACAAGTTTAAATGAAACTGCGTAAATACAAGAAAATAGTGATTCTATAGCATGACTTTACAAATTAAGATCAAAGTAGACAATTTGGTTCACAATCATGTTTTAAAACGAAATGAGTCCGTGTAATGACTCTCGGTGTTATAACGGAAGATGAAATCGAATTAGCCCATAATGAAAGTTTCACGGAATTTCCAGTAAATTGGGTATTTGGTAGTAACGACGCAAAGTAGAGAAACATCGGACAAGTATATTCGATCTGGTATGCAAGGAGAGAAAATTCCTGGTATTTGTTCTGTCGATTTCGTCGATTTTGTTACTCGTTACAAATCTGTGCAAGGTTCGACAAAATTACAAAAATCCGTTATTGAGTAAATCGTACATTACTTTGAAAACGGGTTTGAAACCGTTTTCAACGTAAAACCGTCAAATTTTCGTGCAAGTAAACGAAATAATTATTTTTCAAATAAGAGTGTGTTATGAATTGTAGTTTGCCACAAGAACCAAAGTATTTGAAAGTAATAGAACGTGATAGTAATAGAAAGAAGAAAGTAATAGTAATAGAAAGGCCTTTTTTTCTTCTCTATCCTTTAATTGCGTGTCGTAGGGTGTCTTCTCTTTGCGTCATTACTACCAATGAGGTAAAATAAAGTAAATTATATGTAGCAATGTTTTCATTCACCACGAATTTCATCTGGTAGAGAGCTCTTCCCTCTTTGTTGAAAGGAAACAAATCATTGAATTGGGAATTTCGTTTTCATTTCTTATGACGCAATTCACAAGTTTAAAAGAAACTGCGTGAATACAAGAAAATAGTGATTCTATAGCATAACTTTACAAATTAAGATCAAAGTAGATAATTTGGTTCACAATCATGTTTTAAAACGAAATGAGTCTGTGTAATGACTCTCGGTGTTAAATGACTCTCGGTGTTATAACGGTGATGAAATCGAATTAGCTCATAATGAAAGTTTCACTTAATTTCAAGTAAATTTGGTATTTGGTAGCAAACGACGCAAAGTAGAGAAACATCGTGCAAGTATATTCCATGTGTTATACAAGGAGAGAAAATTCCTTGTATTTGTTCTGTTGATTTCGTCGATTTTGTTACTCGCTAGAAATCTGTGCAAGGTTAGACAAAATCCGTTATTGGGTAAATCGTACATTACATTGAAAACGGGTTCGAAACCGTTTCCAACGTAAAACCGTCAAATTTTCGTGCAAGGTAAGAGAAATAATCAATTTTCAAGAAAGAGTGTGTTAGGAATTCAGGTGAATGATAGATGACCAATATAAGATGCTTGATAGTCTATTGTAGTTTGCCACAAGTACCAAAGTATTTGAAAGTAATAGAACGAATGAAAGGCCTTTTTTTCTTCTCTATCCTTTAATTGCGTGTCGTAGGGTTTCTTATCTTTGCGTCATTACTACCAATGACATAAAATATAGCAAATTATATGTAGCAATGTTTTCATTCACCGCGAATTTTGTAAATCTGGAAGAGAGCTCTTCCCTCTTTGTAGAAAGGAAACAAATCATTGAATTGGGAATTTCGTTTTCCTTTCTAATGACGCAATTCACAAGTTTAAAAGAAATACAAGAAAATGCTATAGCATGACTTTACAAATTAAGATCAAAGTAGACAATTTGGTTCACAATCATGTTTTAAAACGAAATGAGTCTGTGTAATGACTCTCGGTGTTATAACGGTGATGAAATCGAATTAGCCCATAATGAAAGTTTCACGGAATTTCCAGTAAATTGGGTATTTGATAGTAACGACGCAAAGTAGAGAAACATCGGGCAAGTATATTCGATCTGGCATGCAAGGAGAGAAAATTCCTGGTATTTGTTCTGTCGATTTCGTCGATTTTGTTACTCGTTACAAATCTGTGCAAGGTTGGACAAAATGACAAAAGTCCGTTATTGGGTAAATCGTATATTACTTTGAAAACTGGTTTGAAACCGTTTTCAACGTAAAACCGTCAAATTTTCGTGCAAAGTAAACGAAATAACTATTTTTCAAATAAGAGTGTGTAATGAATTGAAATGAATGATAAATGGCCAATATAAGATGCTTGATAGTCTATTGCAGTTTGCCACAAGTACCAAAGTATTTGAAAGTAATAGAACGAATGAAAGGCCTTTGGCAGTAACGACGCAAAATAAAGAAACATCGGAGAAATAAATCCGTACTGGGTGAATCGTACATGGCATTGAAATCGGGCTTGAACCCGTTCCCAATGTGTAAAACCGCTAAATGTTCGTGCAAGGTGTACTAAATAGTTGGTTATCAAGAAAGAGAACGCTATGAATTCAAGTGAATAACAAGTAACAGCTGTACATTACATTGAAAACGGGCTTGAACCCGTTCCCAACGTGTAAAACCGTTAAAATTTCGTGCAAGGTACTAAAATAAGTGATTATCAAGAAAGAGAACGCTATGAATTCGTGAATAACAAATTACCAATTTTAGATGCTTGATAATCTAATTACTTGCAGTTTGCCACAAATACCAAAGAATTTGAAAGTAATAGAGCGAATGAAATGCCCTTTTTCTTCTCTATCTTTGATTCCGTGTCCTGCGGTTTTTGTCCTTTGTGTCTTTGCCAATGACGCAATGTATATTAAATTATGTGTAACAACATA
The DNA here is from genome assembly GCF_040938485.1 of Diadema antillarum. Taxonomy (NCBI): domain Eukaryota; kingdom Metazoa; phylum Echinodermata; class Echinoidea; order Diadematoida; family Diadematidae; genus Diadema; species Diadema antillarum. The sequence continues at coordinate 155,796 of NW_027273112.1, forward strand.
TGTAACACAGCACGAATTTTGTGAATTAGGTGCAAAGCTCTTTCTTCTTTGTTGAGAGGAAACAAATCATTGAATTCGGACTTTCTTTTTCATTTCTTATGACGCATTCACAAGTTTTAAAGAAACTGCGTGAATACAAGAAAATAGTTATTCTATAGAATGACTTTACAAATTAAGATCAAAGTAGACAATTTGGTTCACGATCATGTTTTAAAACAAAATTATTCTGTGTAATGATTCTCGAACGGTGATGAGATCGAACTAGCCCATAATGAAAATTTCACTAAATTTCCAGTAAATTGGGTATTTGGTAGCAACGACGCTAAGTAGAGAAACATCGGTATATTCGATCTGGTATGTAAGGAGAGAAAATTCCTTGTATTTGTTTTGTCGATTTCGTCGATTTTGTTACTTGCTAGAAATCTGTGCAAGGTTCGACAAAACAAAAATAAGTTATTAGGTAAATCGTACATTACGTTGAAATAGGTTTGAAACCATTTCCAACGTAAAAGCGTCAATTTTTCGTGCAACGTAAACGAAATAATTAATTTTCAAGAAAGACTGCGCTGTGAATTCAAGTAAATGATAAATGACCAATGTAAGATGCATGATAGTCTATTGCCGTTTGCCACAAGTACTAAAGTATTTGAAAGTAATAGAACGAATGAAATGCCTTTTTTCTTCTCTATCCTTTAATTGCGTGTCCTATGGTTTCTTATCTTTGCGTCATTACAACCAATAACGCAATGTATAGTAAATTATATGTAACAATGTTTTCACACACCGTGAATTATGTGAATCTGGTAGAAAAGCTCTTTCTTCTTCTTGAAAGGAAACATATCATTAAAAATGTAAATTTTGTTTTCATTTCTTATGACGCAAATCAGAAGTTTAAAAGAAACTGCATGAATACAAGAAAATAGTGATTCTATAGCATGACAAATAGAGGTCAGACAATTTGGTTCACGATCATGGTTTCAAAGTCTGTGTAATGAGTGTCGGCATTATAACGGTGCTGAAATCGAATTAGCACAATTTTCGAATTTCATTGAATTTACGGTAAATTGGGTATTTGGCAGTAACATCGGAGAAACATCGGAGAGAAACGTAGAGAAACATCGGAGAAAGAAATCCGTTACTGGGTGAATCGTACATGACATTGAAATCGGGCTTGAACCTGTTCCCAATGGTATAAAACCGTTAAATTTTCAGATGAAACGAGTTCAAACCAGTTGAAACCAGTTAAAAAAGTTGAGACCAGTTTAAACCAGTTGATATCAGATGAAACCAGTTCAAACTAGTTGAGACCAGTTCAAAACAGTTGAAATCAGTTGAACCCAATTAAAACCTGTTGAGACCAGATCAAACCCGTTCAAACCGGATGAACCCAATTAAAATCAGTTGAGACCAGTTCAAACCAGTTAAAACAAGTTGAGACCAGTTGAAACCAGATGAAACCAGTTAAAACCAGTTGAGAGCAGTTCAAACCAGTTGAAACCAGATGAAACCAGTTTAAACCAGTTAAAACAAGTTGAGACCAGTTGAAACCAGATGAAACCAGTTAAAACCAGTTGAGAGCAGTTCAAACCAGTTGAAACCAGATAAAACCAGTTCAAACCAGTTCAAACCAGTTAAAAAAAGTTGAGACCAGTTCAAACCAGTTGAAATCAGATGAAACCAATTGAAACTAGTTGAGACCAGTTCAAACCAGTTGAAATCAGTTGAACCCAGTTAAATCCAGTTGAGACCAGTTCAAACCAGTTAAAGCAAGTTGAGACCAGTTGAATCCAGATGAAACCAATTAAAAGTAGTTGAAATCAGATAAAACCAGTTACAACCAGTTGAGACCATTTCAAATTAGTTGAAACCAGATGAAACCAGTTAAAACCAGTTGAAACTAGTACAACCAGTTGAGACCAGTCAAAACCATTTGAAACCAGAAAAAACAGTTAAGACCAATCGAGAACAGTTAAGGCCAGTTGAAACCAATTGAGACCAGTTAAAACCAGTTGACACCAGTTGAACCCAATTAAAACCAGTTGAGTCCAGATGAAACCAGTTGAAACCAGTTGAAACTAGTACAACCAGTTGAGATCAGTTAAAACCATTTGAAACCCGGAAAAAAAGCAGTTAAGACCAGTTGAGACCAGTTCAAACCAGTTAAAACCAGTTGAGACCAGTTGAACCCAATTAAAATCAGTTGAGACCAGTTCAAACCAGTTAAAACAAGTTGAGACCAGTTGAAACCAGATGAAACCAGTTAAAACCAGTTGAGAGCAGTTCAAACCAGTTGAAACCAGATGAAACCAGTTCAAACCAGTTTAAACTAGTTAAAAAAGTTGAGACCAGTTCAAACCAGTTGAAATCATTTGAACCCAGTTAAAACCAGTTGAGACCAGTTCAAACCAGTTAAAGCAAGTTGAGACCAGTTGAAACCAGATGACACCAGTTAAAACCAGTTGAAACTAGTACAGCCAGTTGAGACCAGGTAAAAAAAATTTAAACCAGAAAAAAAAAACAGTTAAGACCAGTCGAGAACAGTTGAGGCCAGTTGAAACCAGTTGAGACCAGTTAAAACCAGTTGACAACAGTTGAACCCAATTAAAACCAGTTGAGTCCAGATGAAACCAATTAAAACCAGTTGAGACCCTTTCAAATTAGTTGAAACCAGATGAAACCAGTGAAAACCAGTTGAGAGCAGTTGAAACCAGTTGAAACCAGATGAAACCAGTTCAAACCAAAACCAGTTGAAACCAGTTAAAACCAGTTGAAACCAGATGAAACCAGTTCAAACCAGTTTAAACCAGTTAAAAAAAGTTGAGACCAGTTCAAACCAGTTGAATTCAGATGAAACCAATTGAAACTAGTTGAGACCAGTTCAAACCAGTTGAAATCAGTTGAACCCAGTTAAATCCAGTTGAGACCAGTTCAAACCAGTTAAAGCAAGTTGAGAACAGTTGAATCCAGATGAAACCAATTAAAAGTAGTTGAGAGATGAAACCAGTTAAAACCAGTTGAGACCATTTCAAATTAGTTGAAACCAGATGAAACCAGTTAAAACCAGTTGAAACTAGTACAACCAGTTGAGACCAGTCAAAACCATTTGAAACCAGAAAAAAAAAACAGTAAAGACCAATCGAGAACAGTTAAGGCCAGTTGAAACCAATTGAGACCAGTTAAAACCAGTTGACACCAGTTGAACCCAATTAAAACCAGTTGAGTCCAGATGAAACCAGTTGAAACCAGTTGAGACCATTTCAAATTAGTTGAAACCAGATGAAACCAGTTAAAACCAGTTGAAACTAGTACAACCAGTTGAGACCAGTTAAAACCATTTGAAACCAGAAAAAAAAACAGTTAAGACCAGTCGAGAACAGTTGAGACCAGTTAAAACCAGTTGACACCAGTTGAACCCAATTAAAACCAGTTGAGTCCAGATGAAACCAGTTGAAACCAGTTGAGACCAGTTAAAACCAGTTGACACCAGTTAGAAATAGTGATTCTATAGCATGACTTTACAAATTAAGATCAAAGTAGAAAATTGAGTTCACGATCATGTTTTCAAACGAAATTACTCTGTGTAATGACTATCAGTATTATAACGCTGATGAAATTGAATTAGCCCATGAAAGTTTCACTAAATTTCCAGTAAATTGGGTATTTGGTAGTAACGACGCTAAGAGAAACATCTTGCTAGTATATTCGATGTGGTTATACAAGGATAGAAAATTCCTTGTATTTGTTCTGTAGATTTCGTCGATTTTGTTACTCGCTAGAAATCTGTGCAAGGTTAGACAAAATGACAAAAATCCCCTATTGGGTAAATCGTATATTACATTGAAAACGGGTTTGAAACAGTTTCCAAAGTAAAACCGTCAAATTTACGTGCAAGGTAAACGAAATAATTCATTTTCAAGAAAGAGTGTGTTATGAATTCAAGTGAATGATACATGACCAATATAAGATGCTTGATAGTCGATTGCAGTTTGCCACAAGTACCAAACTATTTGAAAGTAATAGAAGAAATGAAAGGCCTTTTTTCTTCTCTATCCTAATTGCGTGTCCTATGGTTTCTTATCTTTGCGTCATTACTACCAATGACGCAGAATATAGTAAATTATATGAAGCAATGTTTTCACACACCGCAATTTTGTTAATCTGGTAGAGAGCTCTTTCTTCTTTGTTGAAAGGAAACAAATCATTAAAAATGTGAATTTAGTTTTCATTTCTGATGACACAAATCACACAAGTTTAAAAGAAACTGCATAATACAAGAACATAGTGATTCTACAGCATGACTTTACAAATTAGGATCGCACAATTTGGTTCACGATTGTGGTTTCAAAGTCTGTGTAATGAGTCTCGGCATTATAACGGTGCTGAAATCGAACTAGCAGAATTTTGGAAGTTTCATTGAATTTACGGTAAATTGGGTATTTGGCGGTAACGACGCAAAGTAGAGTAACATCGGAGAAAGAAATCAGTTACTGGGTGAATCGTACATGACACGTTCCCAGTGGTATAAAACCGTTAAATTTTGGTGCAAGATGTACTAAATGATTGGTTATCAAGAAAGAGAACGCTATGAATTACAATGTACATTTCATTGAAAACGGGTTCGAAACCGTTTCCAACGTAAAACCGTCAAATTTTCGTGCAAGGTAAAAGAAATAATCAATTTTCAAGAAAGAGTGTGACAAGTGAACAATTGCACATTACATTGAAAACGGGCTTGAACCCATTCCCAACGTGTAAAACCGTTAAAAATCTCGTGCAAGGTATACGAAATGATTGATTATCAAGGAACAGAACACTATGAACTCGTGAATGACAAATTACCAATTTTAGATGCTTGATAGTCTAATTACTTGCAGATTGCCACAAGTTTCAAAGAATTTGAAAGTAATAGAGAGAATGAAATGCCCTTTTTCTTCTCTATCTGTAATTGCTTGTCCTATGGTTTCTTATTTTTGCGTCATTACTACCAATGACGCAATGTATAGTAAATTATATGTAACAACATATGTAACACAGCGCGAATTTTGTGAATTAGGTACAAAGCTCTTTCTTCTTTGTTGAAAGGAAACAAATCATTGAATTGGGAATTTCTTTCTTCTTTGTTGAAAGGAAACAAATCATTGAATTGGGAATTTCGTTTTCATTTCTTATGAGGCAAGTCACAAATTTAAAAGAAACTATGTGAATACAAGAAAATACTGATTCCATAGCATGACTTTACAAATGAAGAGCAAAGTAGACAATTTGGTTCACAATCATGTTTTAAAACGAAATGAGTGTGTGTAATGACTCTCGGTGTTATAACGGTGATGAAATCGAATTAGCCCATAATGAAAGTTTCACGGAATTTCCAGTAAATTGGGTATTTGGTAGTAACGACGCAAAGTAGAGGAACATCGGGCAAGTATATTCGATCTGGTATGCAAGGAGAGAAAATTCCTTGTATTTGTTCTGTCAATTTCGTCGATTTTGTTACTCGTTACAAATCTGTGCAAGGTTCGACAAAATGACAAAAGTCCGTTATTGGGTAAATCGTATATTACTTTGAAAACTGGTTTGAAACCGTTTTCAACGTAAAACCGTCAAATTTTCGTGCAAGGTAAACGAAATAATTATTTTTCAAATAAGAGTGTGTTATGAATTGAAATGAATGATAAATGGCCAATATAAGATGCTTGATAGTCTATTGCAGTTTGCCACAAGTACCAAAGTATTTGAAAGTAATAGAACGAATGAAAGGCCTTTGGCAGTAACGACGCAAAATAAAGAAACATCGGAGAAAGAAATCCGTACTGGGTGAATCGTACATGGCATTGAAATCGGGCTTAAACCCGTTCCCAATGTGTAAAACCGCTAAATGTTCGTGCAAGGTGTACTAAATAGTTGGTTATCAAGAAAGAGAACGCTATGAATTCAAGTGAATAACAAGTGACAGCTGTACATTACATTGAAAACGGGCTTGAACCCGTTCCCAACGTGTAAAACCGTTAAAATTTCGTGCAAGGTACTAAAATAATTGATTATCAAGAAAGAGAACGCTATGAATTCGTGAATAACAAATTACCAATTTTAGATGCTTGATAATCTAATTACTTGCAGTTTGCCACAAATACCAAAGAATTTGAAAGTAATAGAGCGAATGAAATGCCCTTTTTCTTCTCTATCTTTGATTCCGTGTCCTGCGGTTTTTGTCCTTTGTGTCTTTGCCAATGACGCAATGTATATTAAATTATGTGTAACAACATATGTAACACAGCACGAATTTTGTGAATTAGGTGCAAAGCTCTTTCTTCTTTGTTGAGAGGAAACAAATCATTGAATTCGGACTTTCTTTTTCATTTCTTATGACGCATTCACAAGTTTTAAAGAAACTGCGTGAATACAAGAAAATAGTGATTCTATAGAATGACTTTACAAATTAAGATCAAAGTAGACAATTTGGTTCACGATCATGTTTTAAAACAAAATTATTCTGTGTAATGATTCTCGAACGGTCATGAGATCGAACTAGCCCATAATGAAAATTTCACTAAATTTCCAGTAAATTGGGTATTTGGTAGCAACGACGCTAAGTAGAGAAACATCGGTATATTCGATCTGGTATGTAGGGAGAGAAAAAATTTCGTCGATTTTGTATTTGTTTTGTCGATTTCGTCGATTTTGTTACTTGCTAGAAATCTGTGCAAGGTTCGACAAAACAAAAATAAGTTATTAGGTAAATCGTACATTACGTTGAAATAGGTTTGAAACCATTTCCAACGTAAAAGCGTCAATTTTTCGTGCAACGTAAACGAAATAATTAATTTTCAAGAAAGACTGCGCTGTGAATTCAAGTAAATGATAAATGACCAATGTAAGATGCATGATAGTCTATTGCCGTTTGCCACAAGTACTAAAGTATTTGAAAGTAATAGAACGAATGAAATGCCTTTTTTCTTCTCTATCCTTTAATTGCGTGTCCTATGGTTTCTTATCTTTGCGTCATTACAACCAATAACGCAATGTATAGTAAATTATATGTAACAATGTTTTCACACACCGCGAATTATGTGAATCTGGTAGAAAAGCTCTTTCTTCTTTCTTGAAAGGAAACAAATCATTAAAAATGTAAATTTTGTTTTCATTTCTTATGACGCAAATCAGAAGTTTAAAAGAAACTGCATGAATACAAGAAAATAGTGATTCTATAGCATGACAAATAGAGATCAGACAATTTGGTTCACGATCATGGTTTCAAAGTCTGTGTAATGAGTGTCGGCATTATAACGGTGCTGAAATCGAATTAGCACAATTTTCGAATTTCATTGAATTTACGGTAAATTGGGTATTTGGCAGTAACGACGCAAAGTAGAGAAACATCGGAGAAAGAAATCCGTTACTGGGTGAATCGTACATGACATTGAAATCGGGCTTGAACCTGTTCCCAATGGTATAAAACCGTTAAATTTTCGTGCAAGGTGCACTAGATAATTGGTTATCAAGAAAGAGAACGCTATGAATTCAAGTGAATGGCAAATGAACAATTGTACATTACATTGAAAACGGGCTTGAACCCATTCCCAACGTGTAAAACCGTTAAAACTTCGGGCAAGGTATACGAAAAAATTGATTATCAAAAAAGGGAACGTTATGAATTCGTGAATGACAAATGACCAATTTTAGATGCTTGATAGTCTAATTACTTGCAGTTTGCCACAAGTACCAAAGAATTTTAAAGTAATAGAGGGAATGAAATGCCCTTTTTCTTCTCTATCTTTAATTGCGTGTCCTATGGTTTCTTATCTTTGCGTCATTACTTAAAATGACGCAATATATAGTGAATTATATGTAACGACATATGTAACAAAGCGCGAATTTTGTGAATTTATTACAAAGCTCTTTGTTGAAAGGAAACAAATCTTGAATTTCGTTTTCATTTCTTATGACGCAATTCACAAGTTTAAATGAAACTGCGTAAATACAAGAAAATAGTGATTCTATAGCATGACTTTACAAATTAAGATCAAAGTAGACAATTTGGTTCACAATCATGTTTTAAAACGAAATGAGTCCGTGTAATGACTCTCGGTGTTATAACGGAAGATGAAATCGAATTAGCCCATAATGAAAGTTTCACGGAATTTCCAGTAAATTGGGTATTTGGTAGTAACGACGCAAAGTAGAGAAACATCGGACAAGTATATTCGATCTGGTATGCAAGGAGAGAAAATTCCTGGTATTTGTTCTGTCGATTTCGTCGATTTTGTTACTCGTTACAAATCTGTGCAAGGTTCGACAAAATTACAAAAATCCGTTATTGAGTAAATCGTACATTACTTTGAAAACGGGTTTGAAACCGTTTTCAACGTAAAACCGTCAAATTTTCGTGCAAGTAAACGAAATAATTATTTTTCAAATAAGAGTGTGTTATGAATTGTAGTTTGCCACAAGAACCAAAGTATTTGAAAGTAATAGAACGTGATAGTAATAGAAAGAAGAAAGTAATAGTAATAGAAAGGCCTTTTTTTCTTCTCTATCCTTTAATTGCGTGTCGTAGGGTGTCTTCTCTTTGCGTCATTACTACCAATGAGGTAAAATAAAGTAAATTATATGTAGCAATGTTTTCATTCACCACGAATTTCATCTGGTAGAGAGCTCTTCCCTCTTTGTTGAAAGGAAACAAATCATTGAATTGGGAATTTCGTTTTCATTTCTTATGACGCAATTCACAAGTTTAAAAGAAACTGCGTGAATACAAGAAAATAGTGATTCTATAGCATAACTTTACAAATTAAGATCAAAGTAGATAATTTGGTTCACAATCATGTTTTAAAACGAAATGAGTCTGTGTAATGACTCTCGGTGTTAAATGACTCTCGGTGTTATAACGGTGATGAAATCGAATTAGCTCATAATGAAAGTTTCACTTAATTTCAAGTAAATTTGGTATTTGGTAGCAAACGACGCAAAGTAGAGAAACATCGTGCAAGTATATTCCATGTGTTATACAAGGAGAGAAAATTCCTTGTATTTGTTCTGTTGATTTCGTCGATTTTGTTACTCGCTAGAAATCTGTGCAAGGTTAGACAAAATCCGTTATTGGGTAAATCGTACATTACATTGAAAACGGGTTCGAAACCGTTTCCAACGTAAAACCGTCAAATTTTCGTGCAAGGTAAGAGAAATAATCAATTTTCAAGAAAGAGTGTGTTAGGAATTCAGGTGAATGATAGATGACCAATATAAGATGCTTGATAGTCTATTGTAGTTTGCCACAAGTACCAAAGTATTTGAAAGTAATAGAACGAATGAAAGGCCTTTTTTTCTTCTCTATCCTTTAATTGCGTGTCGTAGGGTTTCTTATCTTTGCGTCATTACTACCAATGACATAAAATATAGCAAATTATATGTAGCAATGTTTTCATTCACCGCGAATTTTGTAAATCTGGAAGAGAGCTCTTCCCTCTTTGTAGAAAGGAAACAAATCATTGAATTGGGAATTTCGTTTTCCTTTCTAATGACGCAATTCACAAGTTTAAAAGAAATACAAGAAAATGCTATAGCATGACTTTACAAATTAAGATCAAAGTAGACAATTTGGTTCACAATCATGTTTTAAAACGAAATGAGTCTGTGTAATGACTCTCGGTGTTATAACGGTGATGAAATCGAATTAGCCCATAATGAAAGTTTCACGGAATTTCCAGTAAATTGGGTATTTGATAGTAACGACGCAAAGTAGAGAAACATCGGGCAAGTATATTCGATCTGGCATGCAAGGAGAGAAAATTCCTGGTATTTGTTCTGTCGATTTCGTCGATTTTGTTACTCGTTACAAATCTGTGCAAGGTTGGACAAAATGACAAAAGTCCGTTATTGGGTAAATCGTATATTACTTTGAAAACTGGTTTGAAACCGTTTTCAACGTAAAACCGTCAAATTTTCGTGCAAGGTAAACGAAATAATTATTTTTCAAATAAGAGTGTGTTATGAATTGAAATGAATGATAAATGGCCAATATAAGATGCTTGATAGTCTATTGCAGTTTGCCACAAGTACCAAAGTACTTGAAAGTAATAGAACGAATGAAAGGCCTTTGGCAGTAACGACGCAAAATAAAGAAACATCGGAGAAAGAAATCCGTACTGGGTGAATCGTACATGGCATTGAAATCGGGCTTAAACCCGTTCCCAATGTGTAAAACCGCTAAATGTTCGTGCAAGGTGTACTAAATAGTTGGTTATCAAGAAAGAGAACGCTATGAATTCAAGTGAATAACAAGTGACAGCTGTACATTACATTGAAAACGGGCTTGAACCCGTTCCCAACGTGTAAAACCGTTAAAATTTCGTGCAAGGTACTAAAATAATTGATTATCAAGAAAGAGAACGCTATGAATTCGTGAATAACAAATTACCAATTTTAGATGCTTGATAATCTAATTACTTGCAGTTTGCCACAAATACCAAAGAATTTGAAAGTAATAGAGCGAATGAAATGCCCTTTTTCTTCTCTATCTTTGATTCCGTGTCCTGCGGTTTTTGTCCTTTGTGTCTTTGCCAATGACGCAATGTATATTAAATTATGTGTAACAACATATGTAACACAGCACGAATTTTGTGAATTAGGTGCAAAGCTCTTTCTTCTTTGTTGAGAGGAAACAAATCATTGAATTCGGACTTTCTTTTTCATTTCTTATGACGCATTCACAAGTTTTAAAGAAACTGCGTGAATACAAGAAAATAGTTATTCTATAGAATGACTTTACAAATTAAGATCAAAGTAGACAATTTGGTTCACGATCATGTTTTAAAACAAAATTATTCTGTGTAATGATTCTCGAACGGTGATGAGATCGAACTAGCCCATAATGAAAATTTCACTAAATTTCCAGTAAATTGGGTATTTGGTAGCAACGACGCTAAGTAGAGAAACATCGGTATATTCGATCTGGTATGTAAGGAGAGAAAATTCCTTGTATTTGTTTTGTCGATTTCGTCGATTTTGTTACTTGCTAGAAATCTGTGCAAGGTTCGACAAAACAAAAATAAGTTATTAGGTAAATCGTACATTACGTTGAAATAGGTTTGAAACCATTTCCAACGTAAAAGCGTCAATTTTTCGTGCAACGTAAACGAAATAATTAATTTTCAAGAAAGACTGCGCTGTGAATTCAAGTAAATGATAAATGACCAATGTAAGATGCATGATAGTCTATTGCCGTTTGCCACAAGTACTAAAGTATTTGAAAGTAATAGAACGAATGAAATGCCTTTTTTCTTCTCTATCCTTTAATTGCGTGTCCTATGGTTTCTTATCTTTGCGTCATTACAACCAATAACGCAATGTATAGTAAATTATATGTAACAATGTTTTCACACACCGTGAATTATGTGAATCTGGTAGAAAAGCTCTTTCTTCTTCTTGAAAGGAAACATATCATTAAAAATGTAAATTTTGTTTTCATTTCTTATGACGCAAATCAGAAGTTTAAAAGAAACTGCATGAATACAAGAAAATAGTGATTCTATAGCATGACAAATAGAGGTCAGACAATTTGGTTCACGATCATGGTTTCAAAGTCTGTGTAATGAGTGTCGGCATTATAACGGTGCTGAAATCGAATTAGCACAATTTTCGAATTTCATTGAATTTACGGTAAATTGGGTATTTGGCAGTAACATCGGAGAAACATCGGAGAGAAACGTAGAGAAACATCGGAGAAAGAAATCCGTTACTGGGTGAATCGTACATGACATTGAAATCGGGCTTGAACCTGTTCCCAATGGTATAAAACCGTTAAATTTTCGTGCAAGGTGCACTAGATAATTGGTTATCAAGAAAGAGAACGCTATGAATTCAAGAGAATGACAAATGAACAATTGTACATTACATTGAAAACGGGCTTGAACCCATTCCCAACGTGTAAAACCGTTAAGATTTCGGGCAAGGTATACGAAAAAATTGATTATCAAAAAAGGGAACTTTATGAATTCGTGAATGACAAATGACCAATTTTAGATGCTTGATAGTCTAATTACTTGCAGTTTGCCACAAGTACCAAAGAATTTCAAAGTAATAGAGCGAATGAAATGCCCTTTTTCTTCTGTATCTTTACTTACTTAAAATGACGCAATGTATAGTGAATTATATGTAACGACATATGTAACAAAGCGCGAATTTTGTGAATTTATTACAAAGCTCTTTGTTGAAAGGAAACAAATCTTGAATTTCGTTTTAATTTCTTATGACGCAATTCACAAGTTTAAATGAAACTGCGTAAATACAAGAAAATAGTGATTCTATAGCATGACTTTACAAATTAAGATCAAAGTAGACAATTTGGTTCACAATCATGTTTTAAAACGAAATGAGTCCGTGTAATGACTCTCGGTGTTATAACGGAAGATGAAATCGAATTAGCCCATAATGAAAGTTTCACGGAATTTCCAGTAAATTGGGTATTTGGTAGTAACGACGCAAAGTAGAGAAACATCGAATAAGTATATTCGATCTGGTATGCAAGGAGAGAAAATTCCTGGTATTTGTTCTGTCGATTTCGTCGATTTTGTTACTCGTTACAAATCTGTGCAAGGTTCGACAAAATTACAAAAATCCGTTATTGAGTAAATCGTACATTACTTTGAAAACGGGTTTGAAACCGTTTTCAACGTAAAACCGTCAAATTTTCGTGCAAGTAAACGAAATAATTATTTTTCAAATAAGAGTGTGTTATGAATTGTAGTTTGCCACAAGAACCAAAGTATTTGAAAGTAATAGAACGTGATAGTAATAGAAAGAAGAAAGTAATAGTAATAGAAAGGCCTTTTTTTCTTCTCTATCCTTTAATTGCGTGTCGTAGGGTGTCTTCTCTTTGCGTCATTACTACCAATGACGTAAAATAAAGTAAATTATATGTAGCAATGTTTTCATTCACCACGAATTTCATCTGGTAGAGAGCTCTTCCCTCTCTGTTGAAAGGAAACAAATCATTGAATTGGGAATTTCGTTTTCATATCTTATGACGCAATTCACAAGTTTAAAAGAAACTGCGTGAATACAAGAAAATAGTGATTCTATAGCATAACTTTACAAATTAAGATCAAAGTAGATAATTTGGTTCACAATCATGTTTTAAAACGAAATGAGTCTGTGAGACTCTGTGTAAATGACTCTCGGTGTTATAACGGTGATGAAATCGAATTAGCTCATAATGAAAGTTTCACTTAATTTCAAGTAAATTTGGTATTTGGTAGCAAACGACGCAAAGTAGAGAAACATCGGGCAAGTATATTCCATGTGTTATACAAGGAGAGAAAATTCCTTGTATTTGTTCTGTTGATTTCGTCGATTTTGTTACTCGCTAGAAATCTGTGCAAGGTTAGACAAAATCCGTTATTGGGTAAATCGTACATTACATTGAAAACGGGTTCGAAACCGTTTCCAACGTAAAACCGTCAAATTTTCGTGCAAGGTAAGAGAAATAATCAATTTTCAAGAAAGAGTGTGTTAGGAATTCAGGTGAATGATAGATGACCAATATAAGATGCTTGATAGTCTATTGTAGTTTGCCACAAGTACCAAAGTATTTGAAAGTAATAGAACGAATGAAAGGCCTTTTTTTCTTCTCTATCCTTTAATTGCGTGTCGTAGGGTTTCTTATCTTTGCGTCATTACTACCAATGACATAAAATATAGCAAATTATATGTAGCAATGTTTTCATTCACCGCGAATTTTGTAAATCTGGAAGAGAGCTCTTCCCTCTTTGTTGAAAGGAAACAAATCATTGAATTGGGAATTTCGTTTTCCTTTCTAATGACGCAATTCACAAGTTTAAAAGAAATACAAGAAAATGCTATAGCATGACTTTACAAATTAAGATCAAAGTAGACAATTTGGTTCACAATCATGTTTTAAAACGAAATGAGTCTGTGTAATGACTCTCGGTGTTATAACGGTGATGAAATCGAATTAGCCCATAATGAAAGTTTCACGGAATTTCCAGTAAATTGGGTATTTGATAGTAACGACGCAAAGTAGAGAAACATCGGGCAAGTATATTCGATCTGGCATGCAAGGAGAGAAAATTCCTGGTATTTGTTCTGTCGATTTCGTCGATTTTGTTACTCGTTACAAATCTGTGCAAGGTTCGTCAAATGCCTTCCGAAGATCTATGAATTCAACTCCAGAAATTTGATTATCTATATTCAAAGACCACTGATTCACAAGTTTTGCAAGAGCAGTTGATGTGGAATGAAATGGTCTGAAACCAGATTGATTAGGGTGTAGTAAATCATTCGCATTCATGAATTCGCTCAGTTGTTGATGTACGGTCCTTTCGATAATTTTACTCACTGTTGGTAAGATTGAGATGGGGCGATAGTTATTCAACGAAAAAATATCTCCTGCTTTAAATATTGGTACTACAAGAGCCTTTTTCCATTCATGTGGAACAACTCCCGTAGACAGGGATTTGTTAATAATATCGCAAAGAGATTCTGCAATAACATTCTTTGTCATCTTTAAAAGTTTGTAGCCGATGTGACCTTCTCCGGTTGCTTTATCTATGCCAAGAAGCTCGAACTGTCTAAATACAAAATCTCTCGTTATCATACTTAATTTAAATTGAGAATGAGAAGGAACAAAGCCTTTGTCCTCATCTAATATCATTTGAGAAGTATTTCTCTGCAGATCTTTTGTAATTTTAGTAGCATTAGATATGAAAAAATTGTTGAATGTTTCAGCAATACTTGCGTTGTCCGATACTTCTGCATCATCAACCTTTATGGTATTGGGAGAAATGGGTGATGATTTAGGCGTAAATTCCCTCAAGCTCTTCCACATTTTTTTACTGCTGTTACGATTTTGTAAAATTTGGTCAGTGTTATACTGTTTTTTTCTTATTCTCATGAGATGAGTAACTTTGTTTTTTAGATATTTATAGGTATTCCAAAGATCATTGCTGTTGTTAGTTTTAGGAGCTTTGAGAACTTTATCACGTTCCGTCATGAGCTTAACAACCTCATCAGATATCCATGGACATGCATGTTTTCTTATCCGCTTTTTGCGCAAAGGTATATGCTTGTTGACAACATTATTGAAAAGAGTCAACCACATATCCCACGTATCATCAACGTCGTCTATATCTTTTATGACCTGCCACGGAGCACTTCTCAAATCACTATAAAATTCCTCCTCATTAAGATTTATTAATGAGCGAAATTACGCACATTCAGATTTTTGATGGATCTTTGCACTGAATTCCCGAATAGCATATACCAAATAATGATCACTAATGCTAGTCTCAAATATTCCCCATTCACTGTAAAGTTCTTTGATACAAATATCAAATCAATTAAAGTAAAAGCAGTAAAAGTAGAAGCAGTATTTGTAACTGACTTGGTCCGTACATATTTGTATAAAACATAACTTTTTCGGCATTCACATCATGTTGGTGTGGCATATAATTACAATTGAAATCGCCTAATATAATACTGTACAACTCATATGTTCCGAGAGAGCAGAGTCCAAAGTCCTCTCTAATTCGTCAAAGAAATCAGCGTGAGAATTCGGAGGTCTGTAAAATTCCCCTACAAGGATGGAAGGCTTATTTGGATAATTCAATTCAAACCAAAGGCATTCTAAAATAGATGAATTCAAATCGTCTCTTATTTTATAGTTGAATCTTTTGGAAATATATACAGCCACACCGCCACCATGTCTTGTACGGTCTCTATCTAACAAACCAGTTAAAGCAAGTTGAGACCAGTTGAAACCAGATGAAACCAGTTAAAACCAGTTGAAACTAGTACAACCAGTTGAGACCAGGTAAAACCATTTGAAACCAGAAAAAAAACAGTTAAGACCAGTCGAGAACAGTTGAGGCCAGTTGAAACCAGTTGAGACCAGTTAAAACCAGTTGACACCAGTTGAACCCAATTAAAACCAGTTGAGTCCAGATGAAACCAATTGAAACCAGTTGAGACCCTTTCAAATTAGTTAAAACCAGATGAAACCAGTAAAAACCAGTTGAAACTAGTACAACCAGTTGAGATCAGTTAAAACCATTTGAAACCCGGAAAAAAAGCAGTTAAGACCAGTTGAGACCAGTTCAAACCAGTTAAAACCAGTTGAGGCCAGCTGCGACCAGTTCAAACCAGTTGAGGCCAGCTGAGAGCAGTTGAAACCAGTTCAAACCAGTTGAGGCCAGCTGAAACCAGTTAAAACCAGTTGAGACCAATTCAAAAGTTGAGACCAGTTGAAACCAATTAAAACCAGTTGAGAGCAGTTCAAACCAGTTGAAACCAGATGAAACGAGTTCAAACCAGTTGACACCAGTTAAAAAAAGTTGAGACCAGTTTAAACCAGTTGATATCAGATGAAACCAGTTCAAACTAGTTGAGACCAGTTCAAACCAGTTGAAATCAGTTGAACCCAATTAAAACCTGTTGAGACCAGATCAAACCCGTTCAAACCGGATGAACCCAATTAAAATCAGTTGAGACCAGTTCAAACCAGTTAAAACAAGTTGAGACTAGTTGAAACCAGATGAAACCAGTTAAAACCAGTTGAGAGCAGGTCAAACCAGTTGAAACCAGATGAAACCAGTTCAAACCAGTTGAAACCAGTTAAAACAAGTTGAGACCAGTTGAAGCCAGATGAAACCAGTTAAAACCAGTTGAGAGCAGTTCAAACCAGTTGAAACCAGATGAAACGAGTTCAAACCAGTTTAAACCAGTTAAAAAAAGTTGAGACCAGTTCAAACCAGTTGAAATCAGATGAAACCAATTGAAACTAGTTGACACCAGTTCAAACCAGTTGAAATCAGTTGAAACCAGTTTAAACCAGTTAAAAAAGTTGAGACCAGTTAAAACCAGTTGACACCAGTTGAACCCAAGTAAAACCAGTTGAGTCAAGATGAAACCAAATGAAACCAGTTGAGACCCTTTCAAATTAGGTTAAAACCAGATGAAACCAGTAAAAACCAGTTGAAACTAGTACAACCAGTTGAGATCAGTTAAAACCATTTGAAACCCGGAAAAAAAAAGCAGTTAAGACCAGTTGAGACCAGTTCAAACCAATTAAAACCAGTTGAGACCAGTTGAACCCAGTTCAAACCAGTTGAGGCCAGCTGCGACCAGTTGAAACCAGTTGAAACCAGTTGAGGCCAGCTGAAACCAGTCCAAATCAGTTGAGACCAGTTGAAACCAGTTAAAACCAGTTGAGACCAATTCAAAACAGTTGAGACCAGTTGAAACCAGTTAAAACCAGTTGAGAGCAGTTCAAACCAGTTGAAACAAGATGAAACGAGTTCAAACCAGTTGAAACCAGTTAAAAAAAGTTGAGACCAGTTTAAACAAGTTGATATCAGATGAAACCAGTTCAAACTAGTTGAGACCAGTTCAAACCAGTTGAAATCAGTTGAACCCAATTAAAATCAGTTGAGACCAGTTCAAACCAGTTAAAACAAGTTGAGACCAGTTGAAACCAGATGAAACCAGTTAAAACCAGTTGAGAGCAGTTCAAACCAGTTGAAACCAGATGAAACCAGTTCAAACCAGTTTAAACTAGTTAAAAAAAGTTGAGACCAGTTCAAACCAGTTGAAATCAGATGAAACCAATTGAAACTAGTTGAGACCAGATCAAACCCGATCAAACCGGATGAACCCAATTAAAATCAGTTGAGACCAGTTCAAACCAGTTAAAACAAGTTGAGACCAGTTGAAACCAGATGATACCAGTTAAAACCAGTTGAGAGCAGTTCAAACCAGTTGAAACCAGATGAAACCAGTTCAAACCAGTTTAAACTAGTTAAAAAAAGTTGAGACCAGTTCAAACCAGTTGAAATCAGATGAAACCAATTGAAACTAGTTGAGACCAGTTCAAACCAGTTGAAATCAGTTGAACCCAGTTAAAACCAGTTGAGACTAGTTCAAACAAGTTAAAGCAAGTTGAGACCAGTTGAAACCAGATGAAACCAGGTAAAAACAGGTGAAACTAGTACAGCCAGTTGAGACCAGGTAAAACCATTTGAAACCAGAAAAAAAAACAGTTAAGACCAGTCGAGAACAGTTGAGGCCAGTTGAAACCAGTTGAGACCAATTAAAACCAGTTGACACCAGTTGAACCCAATTAAAACCAGTTGAGTCCAGATGAAACCAATTAAAACCAGTTGAGACCCTTTCAAATTAGTTAAAACCAGATGAAACCAGTAAAAACCAGTTGAAACTAGTACAGCCAGTTAAGACCAGGTAAAACCATTTGAAACCAGAAAAAAAAACAGTTAAGACCAGTCGAGAACAGTGTAGGCCAGTTGAAACCAATTGAGACCAGTTAAAACCAGTTGACACCAGTTGAACCCAATTAAAACCAGTTGAGTCCAGATGAAACCAGTTGAAACCAGTTGAGACCATTTCAAATTAGTTGAAACCAGATGAAACCAGTTAAAACCAGTTGAGAGCAGTTCAAACCAGTTGAAACCAGATGAAACCAGTTCAAACCAGTTTAAACCAGTTAAAAAAAGTTGAGACCAGTTCAAACCAGTTGAAATCAGATGAAACCAATTGAAACTAGTTGAGACCCGTTCAAACCAGTTGAAATCAGTTGAACCCAGTTAAAACCAGTTGAGACCAGTTCAAACCAGTTAAAGCAAGTTGAGACCAGTTGAATCCAGATGAAACCAATTAAAAGTAGTTGAGATCAGATGAAACCAGTTAAACCCAGTTGAGACCATTTCAAATTATTTGAAACCAGATGAAACCAGTTAAAACCAGTTGAAACTAGTACAACCAGTTGAGACCAGTTAAAACCAGTTGACACCTGTTGAACCCAAGTAAAACCAGTTGAGTCAAGATGAAACCAATTGAAACCAGTTGAGACCCTTTCAAATTAGTTAAAACCAGATGAAACCAGTAAAAACCAGTTGAAACTAGTACAACCAGTTGAGATCAGTTAAAACCATTTGAAACCCGGGAAAAAAAAGCAGTTAAGACCAGTTGAGACCAGTTCAAACCAGTTAAAACCAGTTGAGACCAGTTGAACCCAGTTGAAACCAGTTGAGGCCAGCTGCGACCAGTTGAAACCAGTTGAAACCAGTTGAGGCCAGCTGAAACCAGTCCAAATCAGTTGAGACCAGTTGAAACCAGTTAAAACCAGTTGAGACCAATTCAAAACAGTTGAGACCAGTTGAAACCAGTTAAAACCAGTTGAGAGCAGTTCAAACCAGTTGAAACCAGATGAAACGAGTTCAAACCAGTTGAAACCAGTTAAAAAAAAGTTGAGACCAGTTTAAACCAGTTGATATGAGATGAAACCAGTTCAAACTAGTTGAGACCAGTTCAAACCAGTTGAAATCAGTTGAACCCAATTAAAACCTGTTGAGACCAGATCAAACCCGATCAAACCGGATGAACCCAATTAAAATCAGTTGAGACCAGTTCAAACCAGTAAAAACAAGTTGAGACCAGTTGAAACCAGATGAAACCAGTTAAAACCAGTTGAGAGCAGTTCAAACCAGTTGAAACCAGATGAAACCAGTTCAAACGAGTTTAAACTAGTTAAAAAAAGTTGAGACCAGTTCAAACCAGTTGAAATCAGATGAAACCAATTGAAACTAATTGAGACCAGTTAAAACCAGTTGAAATCAGTTGAACCCAGTTAAAACCAGTTGAGACCAGTTCAAACCAGTTAAAGCAAGTTGAGACCAGTTGAAACCAGATGAAACCAGTTAAAACCAGTTGAAACTAGTACAACCAGTTGAGACCAGGTAAAACCATTTGAAACCAGAAAAAAAAAACAGTTAAGACCAGTCGAGAACAGTTGAGGCCAGTTGAAACCAGTTGAGACCAGTTAAAACCAGTTGACACCAGTTGAACCCAATTAAAACCAGTTGAGTCCAGATGAAACCAATTAAAACCAGTTGAGACCCTTTCAAATTAGTTAAAACCAGATGAAACCAGTAAAAACCAGTTCAAACTAGTACAACCAGTTGAGATCAGTTAAAACCATTTGAAACCCGGAAAAAAAGCAGTTAAGACCAGTTCAAACCAGTTAAAACCAGCTGAGACCAGTTGAACCCAGTTCAAACCAGTTGAGGCCAGCTGAGACCAGTTGAAACCAGTTCAAACAGGTTGAGGCCAGCTGAAACCAGTCCAAATCAGTTGAGACCAGTTGAAACCAGTTAAAACCAGTTGAGACCACTTCAGAAGTTGAGACCAGTTGAAACCAGTTAAAACCAGTTGAGAGCAGTTCAAACCAGTTGAAACCAGATGAAACGAGTTCAAACCAGTTGACACGAGTTTAAAAAAGTTGAGACCAGTTTAAACCAGTTGATATCAGATGAAACCAGTTCAAACTAGTTGAGACCAGTTCAAACCAGTTGAAATCAGTTGAACCCAATTAAAACCTGTTGAGACCAGATCAAACCCGTTCAAACCGGATGAACCCAATTAAAATCAGTTGAGACCAGTTCAAACCAGTTAAAACAAGTTGAGACCAGTTGAAACCAGATGAAACCAGTTAAAACCAGTTGAGAGCAGTTCAAACCAGTTGAAACCAGATGAAACCAGTTCAAACCATTTAAAACAAGTTGAGACCAGTTGAAACCAGACGAAACCAGTTAAAACCAGTTGAGAGCAGTTCAAACCAGTTGAAACCAGTTGAGAGCAGTTCAAACCAGTTGAAACCAGATGAAACCAGTTCAAACCAGTTTAAACCAGTTAAAAAATGTGAGACCAGTTCAAACCAGTTGAAATCAGATGAAACCAATTGAAACTAGTTGACACCAGTTCAAACCAGTTGAAATCAGTTGAACCCAGTTAAAACCAGTTGAGACCAGTTCAAACCAGTTAAAGGAAGTTGAGACCAGTTGAATCCAGATGAAACCAATTAAAAGTAGTTGAGATCAGATGAAACCAGTTAAAACCAGTTGAGACCATTTCAAATTAGTTGAAACCAGATGAAACCAGTTAAAACCAGTTGAAACTAGTACAACCAGTTGAGACCAGTTAAAACCAGTTGACACCAGTTGAACCCAAGTAAAACCAGTTGAGTCCAGATGAAACCAATTGAAACCAGTTGAGACCCTTTCAAATTAGTTAAAACCAGAGAAACCAGTAAAAACCAGTTGAAACTAGTACAACCAGTTGAGATCAGTTAAAACCATTTGAAACCCGGAAAAAAGCAGTTAAGACCAGTTGAGACCAGTTCAAACCAGTTAAAACCAGTTGAGACCAGTTGAACCCAGTTCAAACCAGTTGAGGCCAGCTGCGACCAGTTGAAACCAGTTGAAACCAGCTGAGGCCAGCTGAAACCAGTCCAAATCAGTTGAGACCAGTTGAAACCAGTTAAAACCAGTTGAGACCAATTCAAAACAGTTGAGACCAGTTGAAACCAGTTAAAACCAGTTAAGAGCAGTTCAAACCAGTTGAAACCGATGAAACGAGTTCAAACCAGTTGAAACCAGTTTAAAAAAAAGTTGAGACCAGTTTAAACCAGTTGATATCAGATGAAACCAGTTCAAACTAGTTGAGACCAGTTCAAACCAGTTGAAATCAGTTGAACCCAATTAAAAACCTGTTGAGACCAGATCAAACCCGATCAAACCGGATGAACCCAATTAAAATCAGTTGAGACCAGTTCAAACCAGTTAAAACAAGTTGAGACCAGTTGAAACCAGATGAAACCAGTTAAAACCAGTTGAGAGCAGTTCAAACCAGTTGAAACCAGATGAAACCAGTTCAAACCAGTTTAAACTAGTTAAAAAAAGTTGAGACCAGTTCAAACCAGTTGAAATCAGATGAAACCACTTGAAACTAGTTGAGACCAGTTCAAACCAGTTGAAATCAGTTGAACCCAGTTAAAACCAGTTGAGACTAGTTCAAACCAGTTAAAGCAAGTTGAGACCAGTTGAAACCAGATGAAACCAGTTAAAAGCAGTTGAAACTAGTACAGCCAGTTAAGACCAGGTAAAACCATTTGAAACCAGAAAAAAAAAAAACAGTTAAGACCAGTCGCGAACAGTTGAGGCCAGTTGAAACCAGTTGAGACCAGTTAAAACCAGTTGACACCAGTTGAACCCAATTAAAACCAGTTGAGTCCAGATGAAACCAATTAAAACCAGTTGAGACCCTTTCAAATTAGTTAAAACCAGATGAAACCAGTAAAAACCAGTTGAAACTAGTACAGCCAGTTGAGACCAGGTAAAACAATTTGAAACCAGAAAAAAAAAACAGCTAAGACCAGTCGAGGACAGTGTAGGCCAGTTGAAACCAATTGAGACCAGTTAAAACCAGTTGACACCAGTTGAACCCAATTAAAACCAGTTGAGTCCAGATGAAACCAGTTGAAACCAGTTGAGACCATTTCAAATTAGTTGAAACCAGATGAAACCAGTTAAAACCAGTTGAGAGCAGTTCAAACCAGTTGAAACCAGATGAAAACAGTTCAAACCAGTTTTAAACCAGTTAAAACCAGTTGAAACCAGATGAAACCAGTTCAAACCAGTTTAAACCAGTTAAAAAAAGTTGAGACCAGTTCAAACCAGTTGAAATCAGATGAAACCAATTGAAACTAGTTGACACCAGTTCAAACCAGTTGAAATCAGTTGAACCCAGTTAAAACCAGTTGAGACCAGTTCAAACCAGTTAAAGCAAGTTGAGACCAGTTGAATCCAGATGAAACCAATTAAAAGTAGTTGAGATCAGATGAAACCAGTTAAAACCAGTTGAGACCATTTCAAATTAGTTGAAACCAGATGAAACCAGTTAAAATTCATGTGGAACAACTCCCGTAGACAGGGATTTGTTAATAATATCGCAAAGAGATTCTGCAATAACATTCTTTGTCATCTTTAAAAGTTTGTAGCCGATGTGACCTTCTCCGGTTGCTTTATCTATGCCAAGAAGCTCGAACTGTCTAAATACAAAATCTCTCGTTATCATACTTAATTTAAATTGAGAATGAGAAGGAACAAAGCCTTTGTCCTCATCTAATATCATTTGAGAAGTATTTCTCTGCAGATCTTTTGTAATTTTAGTAACATTAGATATGAAAAAATTGTTGAATGTTTCAGCAATACTTGCGTTGTCCGATACTTCTGCATCATCAACCTTTATGGTATTGGGAGAAATGGGTGATGATTTAGGCGTAAATTCCCTCAAGCTCTTCCACATTTTTTTACTGCTGTTACGATTTTGTAAAATTTGGTCAGTGTTATACTGTTTTTTTCTTATTCTCATGAGATGAGTAACTTTGTTTTTTAGATATTTATAGGTATTCCAAAGATCATTGCTGTTGTTAGTTTTAGGAGCTTTGAGAACTTTATCACGTTCCGTCATGAGCTTAACAACCTCATCAGATATCCATGGACATGCATGTTTTCTTATCCGCTTTTTGCGCAAAGGTATATGCTTGTTGACAACATTATTGAAAAGAGTCAACCACATATCCCACGTATCATCAACGTCGTCTATATCTTTTATGACCTGCCACGGAGCACTTCTCAAATCACTATAAAATTCCTCCTCATTAAGATTTATTAATGAGCGAAATTACGCACATTCAGATTTTTGATGGATCTTTGCACTGAATTCCCGAATAGCATATACCAAATAATGATCACTGATGCTAGTCTCAAATATTCCCCATTCACTGTAAAGTTCTTTGATACAAATATCAAATCAATTAAAGTAAAAGCAGTAAAAGTAGAAGCAGTATTTGTAACTGACTTGGTCCGTACATATTTGTATAAAACATAACTTTTTCGGCATTCACATCATGTTGGTGTGGCATATAATTACAATTGAAATCGCCTAATATAATACTGTACAACTCATATGTTCCGAGAGAGCAGAGTCCAAAGTCCTCTCTAATTCGTCAAAGAAATCAGCGTGAGAATTCGGAGGTCTGTAAAATTCCCCTACAAGGATGGAAGGCTTATTTGGATAATTCAATTCAAACCAAAGGCATTCTAAAATAGATGAATTCAAATCGTCTCTTATTTTATAGTTGAATCTTTTGGAAATATATACAGCCACACCGCCACCATGTCTTGTACGGTCTCTATCTAACAAACCAGTTAAAGCAAGTTGAGACCAGTTGAAACCAGATGAAACCAGTTAAAACCAGTTGAAACTAGTACAACCAGTTGAGATCAGGTAAAACCATTTGAAACCAGAAAAAAAAGCAGTTAAGACCAGTCGAGAACAGTTGAGGCCAGTTGAAACCAGTTGAGACCAGTTAAAACCAGTTGACACCAGTTGAACCCAATTAAAACCAGTTGAGTCCAGATGAAACCAATTGAAACCAGTTGAGACCCTTTCAAATTAGTTAAAACCAGATGAAACCACTAAAAACCAGTTGAAACTAGTACAACCAGTTGAGATCAGTTAAAACCATTTGAAACCCGGAAAAAAAGCAGTTAAGACCAGTTGAGACCAGTTCAAACCAGTTGAGGCCAGCTGAGAGCAGTTGAAACCAGTTCAAACCAGTTGAGGCCAGCTGAAACCAGTTAAAACCAGTTGAGACCAATTCAAAAGTTGAGACCAGTTGAAACCAATTAAAACCAGTTGAGAGCAGTTCAAACCAGTTGAAACCAGATGAAACGAGTTCAAACCAGTTGACACCAGTTAAAAAAAGTTGAGACCAGTTTAAACCAGTTGATATCAGATGAAACCAGTTCAAACTAGTTGAGACCAGTTCAAACCAGTTGAAATCAGTTGAACCCAATTAAAACCTGTTGAGACCAGATCAAACCCGTTCAAACCGGATGAACCCAATTAAAATCAGTTGAGACCAGTTCAAACCAGTTAAAACAAGTTGAGACCAGTTCAAACCAGATGAAACCAGTTAGAACCAGTTGAGAGCAGGTCAAACCAGTTGAAACCAGATGAAACCAGTTCAAACCAGTTGAAACCAGTTAAAACAAGTTGAGACCAGTTGAAACCAGATGAAACCAGTTAAAACCAGTTGAGAGCAGTTCAAACCAGTTGAAACCAGATGAAACGAGTTCAAACCAGTTTAAACCAGTTAAAAAAAGTTGAGACCAGTTCAAACCAGTTGAAATCAGATGAAACCAATTGAAACTAGTTGACACCAGTTCAAACCAGTTGAAATCAGTTGAAACCAGTTCAAACCAGTTTAAACCAGTTAAAAAAGTTGAGACCAGTTAAAACCAGTTGACACCAGTTGAACCCAAGTAAAACCAGTTGAGTCAAGATGAAACCAAATGAAACCAGTTGAGACCTTTTCAAATTAGGTTAAAACCAGATGAAACCAGTAAAAACCAGTTGAAACTAGTACAACCAGTTGAGATCAGTTAAAACCATTTGAAACCCGGAAAAAAAAGCAGTTAAAACCAGGTGAGACCAGTTGAACCCAGTTCAAACCAGTTGAGGCCAGCTGCGACCAGTTGAAACCAGTTGAAACCAGTTGAGGCCAGCTGAAACCAGTCCAAATCAGTTGAGACCAGTTGAAACCAGTTAAAACCAGTTGAGACCAATTCAAAACAGTTGAGACCAGTTGAAACCAGTTAAAACCAGTTGAGAGCAGTTCAAACCAGTTGAAACAAGATGAAACGAGTTCAAACCAGTTGAAACCAGTTAAAAAAAGTTGAGACCAGTTTAAACAAGTTGATATCAGATGAAACCAGTTCAAACTAGTTGAGACCAGTTCAAACCAGTTGAATCAGTTGAACCCAATTAAAACCTGTTGAGACCAGATCAAACCCGATCAAACCGGATGAACCCAATTAAAATCAGTTGAGACCAGTTCAAACCAGTTAAAACAAGTTGAGACCAGTTGAAACCAGATGAAACCAGTTAAAACCAGTTGAGAGCAGTTCAAACCAGTTGAAACCAGATGAAACCAGTTCAAACCAGTTTAAACTAGTTAAAAAAAGTTGAGACCAGTTCAAACCAGTTGAAATCAGATGAAACCAATTGAAACTAGTTGAAACCAGTTCAAACCAGTTGAAATCAGTTGAACCCAGTTAAAACCAGTTGAGACTAGTTCAAACAAGTTAAAGCAAGTTGAGACCAGTTGAAACCAGATGAAACCAGGTAAAAACAGTTGAAACTAGTACAGCCAGTTGAGACCAGGTAAAACCATTTGAAACCAGAAAAAAAAAACAGTTAAGACCAGTCGAGAACAGTTGAGGCCAGTTGAAACCAGTTGAGACCAATTAAAACCAGTTGACACCAGTTGAACCCAATTAAAACCAGTTGAGTCCAGATGAAACCAATTAAAACCAGTTGAGACCCTTTCAAATTAGTTAAAACCAGATGAAACCAGTAAAAACCAGTTGAAACTAGTACAGCCAGTTAAGACCAGGTAAAACCATTTGAAACCAGAAAAAAAAAACAGTTAAGACCAGTCGAGAACAGTGTAGGCCAGTTGAAACCAATTGAGACCAGTTAAAACCAGTTGACACCAGTTGAACCCAATTAAAACCAGTTGAGTCCAGATGAAACCAGTTGAAACCAGTTGAGACCATTTCAAATTAGTTGAAACCAGATGAAACCAGTTAAAACCAGTTGAGAGCAGTTCAAACCAGTTGAAACCAGATGAAACCAGTTCAAACCAGTTTAAACCAGTTAAAAAAAGTTGAGACCAGTTCAAACCAGTTGAAATCAGATGAAACCAATTGAAACTAGTTGAGACCCGTTCAAACCAGTTGAAATCAGTTGAACCCAGTTAAAACCAGTTGAGACCAGTTCAAACCAGTTAAAGCAAGTTGAGACCAGTTGAATCCAGATGAAACCAATTAAAAGTAGTTGAGATCAGATGAAACCAGTTAAAACCAGTTGAGACCATTTCAAATTAGTTGAAACCAGATGAAACCAGTTAAAATTCATGTGGAACAACTCCCGTAGACAGGGATTTGTTAATAATATCGCAAAGAGATTCTGCAATAACATTCTTTGTCATCTTTAAAAGTTTGTAGCCGATGTGACCTTCTCCGGTTGCTTTATCTATGCCAAGAAGCTCGAACTGTCTAAATACAAAATCTCTCGTTATCATACTTAATTTAAATTGAGAATGAGAAGGAACAAAGCCTTTGTCCTCATCTAATATCATTTGAGAAGTATTTCTCTGCAGATCTTTTGTAATTTTAGTAACATTAGATATGAAAAAATTGTTGAATGTTTCAGCAATACTTGCGTTGTCCGATACTTCTGCATCATCAACCTTTATGGTATTGGGAGAAATGGGTGATGATTTAGGCGTAAATTCCCTCAAGCTCTTCCACATTTTTTTACTGCTGTTACGATTTTGTAAAATTTGGTCAGTGTTATACTGTTTTTTTCTTATTCTCATGAGATGAGTAACTTTGTTTTTTAGATATTTATAGGTATTCCAAAGATCATTGCTGTTGTTAGTTTTAGGAGCTTTGAGAACTTTATCACGTTCCGTCATGAGCTTAACAACCTCATCAGATATCCATGGACATGCATGTTTTCTTATCCGCTTTTTGCGCAAAGGTATATGCTTGTTGACAACATTATTGAAAAGAGTCAACCACATATCCCACGTATCATCAACGTCGTCTATATCTTTTATGACCTGCCACG